>NC_047527.1:64551549-64751549 GCF_012275295.1 Melopsittacus undulatus
ATGTAAACAGGTATGAGTAGAACATAAGAGGAGTTCTTCCCTCCGTCAATCTCATGCTCTGCTGAATTTCTAGCTATTTAAGAGTGATAATAGTATATCTTCCATATTATGCACTCACACCAAGTGAGGCATTCTGAATGAGGAAGGCAGGAAATGATCTAAACATATTTTTACCTCTTAAAAACAAAGGTATGATTCATATTAATTTTTAATTAGTTAATTTAGGATCACAACTTAGCTCATAATAAAATTAAGGGTATAATGTAGAATTTTTAAAAGGTCCTTTGTAACAGCACAAGGTGTACTATTTACACCTTAATGTAAAGCACTGTTCTGATTAACTTTTCATCATGTAGTCTTTAACTGAGACAATATGTGCAGGATCAGAATTGAGCTACTCATGTCTTGTTGGCATACAAAAATAAAACTTCTTCCCCAAACCCCCAACAGCATAAAAAAGGCTACAACAAGCTAAACAGTGTTTCCCTTAACTTTTGGATATGGCAATAAATTTACTCTAACATGACTTTCTAATCCAGCTCTTCAGCAAGATAATGTCCTGGTCTCACATGCAAGATGCAGCTGGCACACAGTCAGCATCACTTTGGGAGGTGAGGCTCTGTCCTCTGCACTGTAGCAAAACAGGGTGTTTATTTGACGACTGAGAAAGAGATTTTGAAGATGGCTTTAGACTCTTTTTTCTGAAAGCTCTGGGCTGAACCCTGTCAGAAGGAGGAAAGGCAGACCCTGGACATACTGGGTTCTGGACCTCTTCACTTAGGCGTAGGCTGAGAACAGTAGGTACAATAGAAAAAAAAAAAAATAAAACCATGAGAAGAAAAAGTATGAAAAAAATGATCTTTAGTTTCTGTTCAAATTTCATCAAAGCATGTTTTCTGCTCATTATGCCCATCTTATGTCTTTCAGTATCACTTTATGTCTTCTACTACAGAAAGATGGAACTTTAGGTCCTCTAGAGTTATCAGACTCCTGGAGAGGCCTTGTTTCTTCAAGTTATGTAAGTGCTGAGCACATTCTTTAATATAGACACTTTTCTAATACTCCAGTAACAGGAAAGCATCTACTTTTGAGTTGAAAGATCTCAGGGATGCCTCAGCACCTTTTCTCCTGGCCTACTTCAATACTTAGTAATAATTCTCACACAAACACAAAATTAGCAACAGAATTTGCCAGATTCCAGATGCTGGCAACTGATTCTTATTGTGACAACCAAGCTCTTAAAAATGTTTCCTTCCTTCTTCATAAAGATACAATAATGTATTGAGCCACCTCTCAAATAATTATTCACTGAGATTTCCAAGCCTCTTGCTGAAAGATTTTTTTTATGTCCCTTTTGTTTCTTTGACAATCTGTCACAAAATCACAGCATAGTTGAGATTGGAAGGGAGCTCTGGAGGTCATCATGGGCCAAGCCTACTGTTCAAGCAGGGAGACCTAAAGCCAGTTGTCCAGGACAATATTCAGACAGCCTTTGAAGATCTGCAAGAATGGAGACAGTACAACTCCTCCAGGCAACTCAGGCGAGTGCTTGATAAGCATCACAGTAAATAAAGCTCTTCTGTAAATTCAGACATAACCTCTTGTGTTTGAGTTTGTGTCCAATGTCTCTTTTTTTGTCACTAGGCAGCTATCAAGTCCCATTATAGATACTAACAGTAGATCTGTTTGTGATATCTCATTTTACAATATATAATAGGAAAAAAAGTCAAAGTTCCCTCTACTTGTGCTCAGTGCTCCCTGGTATCTACAACCCAGAGTCACCCTAACTGGCCCTATCTACAAATCAGATACTGCGGACTCATCTTCATTTAGTTATTTGCCCTAGGTCCTTGAAAGACTTTTTCCATCCTGACTTCTGAAAACTCCTGAAGAAACCAAGCATAATAAACTAATCCTTCACTTTTTTTGTGCTTCTTGGTGGATCACTAGGTCAGAATACTGTTGGTACTCCTGACTTGCTGGTATCTTGATTTTATATTATTCATACTATGCTTAGGAAAGCCTAAGCTTGGGCATAGGAATCACAGAATCAGTGAAACATTAGGATTGGAAGAGACCTCTGGAGATTACCTGGTCCAAGCTCCCAAGGCAGGGCCACCTAGAGCGGATTACACAGGAACATGTTCAGGCAAGTTTTGAATGTCTCCAGAGAGGGAGAGTTCATGCCCCTCTGGGCAGCCTGTTCAGTACTCTGCCACCCTCAAAACAAAGAAGCTCTTCCTCATGTTGAGGTTATTGTTTTTGTGTTTTAGTTTATAGTCATTGCTCCTCTGCCTGCCACTGGCCAACACTGAAGTATGATAATGGCTTTAAAGATCACACACAACTCAGTAATGGTCACAAAGTTTTCAGAAATGTCTTCTGTTGCAGTGGACTGGGGATATGCCAAGCATGACTTTTTTGGAATTGCTTCTAGTCATCACAGTCTAAATTACTGAGCTGGGAAGTTTGGATTAGATATAAGGAAGAAGTTCTTCACTGTAAGGGTGGTGAGGAGCTGGAATGGATTGCTCAGGGAAGTTGTAAATACTCCATCCCTGGTGATGTTTAAGACCAGATTGGACAAAGCCTTGGGTGACATGGTTTAGTGTGAGGTGTCCCTGCCCATGGCAGGGGGGTTGGAACTAGATGATCTTAAGGTCCTTTCTAACCCTAAGTATTCTATGATTCTATAATACTATGACATGTGCTAAGACTCTGAATGGGTTTGGCTTTTCTGCCTACAGTGAGCACCAGATCCTGGGCAATTCTTAAGAGTAGCAGGTCTGATTCTGAGAGAGTGATCAAGCTTATACTAACTTTTCAACAAATACATATAAAGATGCAGTGCTGGAGCCTGGTGAAATAACTTGAATTTTGAAGTCTTGAAGGTGCTCCAAAATGATATGGTTGTCTTTCAGATAAGTTAGTTCCCAGAGCATATGATACTCAGAATGTCAAAATATGCTTTTTTTCATAGATGTATCAGTAGATGACCAATATGAAACACTGTGAGGGAAGCTACTAGACAGCCAGAAATACAAGGTTAGGCTGTACTAGAAATACACAATATAGTTATATTAAAATTGTTCTAATAACTTTGGCTCTTGTGCAGTTTGTTTATTTGCTTGATATTGCAATAATAATATTGGTATTTATTTCTATACTGGACAGGAGCATAACAATTAATTTAAAAAAAAAGAAGCCCCAGATGCTATCCACTAAATCTACAGGATATAAAGTAAGGAAAATAATCCAAAGAGCATCAGCTAATGCTTTCACTTCAGGCTCAGATCATACTCTTGTATTTTGACATTACAGAATTTTGAGATGGGTGTTACATGCCACCTGTGCTACAATAAGGGCAATGGAGAAAGATAAGAATGGCAGTCTTAACTACATATTTCCATTATTTTGTGGATTAGAAATGGGCAGACCTCTAAATGCCTGATTTTGATTAGGACTAGAGACCCAAATAGTGACAAGCATATGCATATATACAGACACTAATTTTTCACATATTTATGCTAGCAATTAAGACCTGTAAAATAATAAAGCATGTCCTACTAGAATATGCAAATCCATTTTAACTATATTCAAATATTTTAACCTAAAATCTTTGAAAATGGTTGTCCAGCTTGGAGAATTGTGATGTCATTGCACTAACTGAGTTTTTAAATTTTGGTTTCAATGGTGTTTTCACAGTTAGATGTTTTCTCATGTTTTTGTGGTGTTGGTTTGGTTTTGGTATTTTTTTTTCTTTGGGCTTTTTTCTTAATTTGGAACAAAGACCTTGTTCTCTAATTCATGGAGTCTCCTATAATCTGTTAGTCATTAGTACAACAAAATTTTCTGAATTGCCAATTTTATTGGGACCCAGTGACTGACTCCTACATTATTCTGTGTATAAACATGTTACTAAGCTCCATGGTGAAGATTATTGGTATGGCTGTGTTTTTTTCAGAAACACCAAATGGTGTTTGTGTATCTGAAATAGGAGGATCTAACTCTTTGTGAACTCTGGCACTGTTAAAATTCAAATCTGCAATAGCTCTGAACATACATTATTATTAGTCTTTGTATATAAGCAATACAGCACAAATCTACATGAGCATTTAACCACTGAACTTCTGCTAATACTGATGAAAATAAGGGTTCTAAAAAGACTCTGTGGTGCTGCCCTTAGGAAACCACAGTAAGAATCTACAGGCAAAGAGCAGTTGCCCTGGAGACATACTTAAATCCTTATATCATAAATCAATCCAGTTGCAAATAATCTGTCTTCACATGTCAGTTATTAATTCATAGTTGGTTTTGTGTGTTTTGTTTTTTTTTTTTTAAGATTCGTAGAAGAGAGGCAGTCTGGAGAAATGTCTTTCATAACAAAAGTTAAAATACATTTTATTTATTCCCAAGTGGCTGTTTTAATAGGTAGTAGTCCAGAAAGTCTGAAGATTTCAGACAGAGTATTTATAAAGAGTTGCTATGAATTTCATTTATGTTTCACACAAGCCTTTGGAGACATTCATTATTTTAGTAGTGAGTGAATAATTAACACAGGTGTTTTGGTGTGCCACTGAATCAGACTACCTCTTCTAATCAGTCTGTGCTAGGCAACACTGTTATAGCAAACTGGTTGCCAATATAGTAAATGCTGTAATGCCACATTCAGAACCTGGTGACAGGGTCATGAAGCCAAGAAGCTGATGGGGAAGGGGAATGGTAAGAGAAGAGGGAAGCCTTACACACTTCCCAGAAGGCTGCATAGTGGTGTGATCCCTCCTGATTCACACAGACATTATAAATCCTCAGAACTGGACAGGAGTTTTCCACCTCTGACATGTCTTTCATCTCAAAGAACAGTCCTTGAAAGTCTTGAGAATGTTAATTCATAAGCTTCTTGCTGTTTTGATGGTAAGCTTGTTTTTTCATTGAGGTCGCACACTTCTATTCAACTAGAAGGCTAAGAGCACACAGTAAGCACATATAAGACAACCCCTGAGCAAAGGATAAAACACTCTGCATCATGAACACCATGCCCAGCATGATTTCACTCTTGCTGCCTGCATTGGTATCAACCATTACTCTTCCACAGGAGATCCTAGTTGACTTTTCTCAGTTCTTGGTAGGGCTGGGAAGAGATAAGAAGAAAATGATGTATCAGAGGGATTTAGAGAAGACATAAATCTTCTTTTTACATTTTAAGAGAATAAAAGTATCAGAACAAAACGTTCTAAGAAAGAACAGTCCTTGAAGTCAGAATCTCAGAAAGCAGCAAGGCATAACACAAGAACACAAGACATATGCACTGCATAAGACAAGAATGACTGCGTTGGGATCTTGGCGACTACTCCTTCTACTGTAAAGCTTGGATGGTAAAGCCTGGACAGCTGTAGTTGTGCAGAGCAGCATGAAAATGACAGAATCGCAGCAACTGCATGGCATGGTTTGATGTACTGATGATTTGTCTATCCAGCGCTATTTCTTTTCTTGACATAATGCAGCAATGGTTGTACAATGCAGCACAACATAGCAGTCACTGCCCTTCCTGGCAGTGTAGACATTGCACTGCACTAATTCTTTTTGGTTTGCTTTGCTCTTTGAACACTGATCATTATTTCTCTTTCATGCTTTTTCTCATTTACAACTTGGTTCACTGATTCCACTTAGCTTGTACACATCCTTTATAGACAGAAAAACAAAAGGGAAATGTAATTGTTTATAAAGAGAAGTATGTAGCTAGCACACTGAAGAGTGATTCCATATTCATTTCACAACCTCATCACTTGATCTGTAAATAGCGGTGCCACGTCCCATTTACAAAAGAAGAGCAGAAATAGCTTTTCCTTTTTTATTTATTTTTTTTTCTCTTTCCCTGCCCAAAGCTCTTATTGGAGGACCTGTGGCACTGTATTCAGTACTTTTACTTATGGGTTGTTCTATTTTTGCTGTGGATTCTACAATATTTTTCTCTTCCATTTTTTTGCACTCTAAGACTAACAGAAAGTTGGTTGCATTTATAAGCAACTTCACCAAAAGCCTCAGTATCCCTGAATTACGACACACTTGAAGGTAGAGAAGAAAAGCTGAATTTTGGAGTATTAACTATATTATCACCAGTTTAAGTTAGATGCATAATAGGAAAACAATATGCTCTTCAGTTATATCATAAATCAAGCAAACCCCTTCTGTATTAACCTTGCTATCTACCAATACTACAAGTAAAATCTCTGTTTAATCACCATACACGGTGAATATTATATGCCAACTGAGCTTTCAGGGGGAAAAAACAAGAAAACTCAGAATTGAATTACTCTGTATTTGCCATCTGAGGTTTCCATGAGTAACTCATGACTCAGAGATGCGTAACTGTACATTTGCAGTTTTCCTTTTATATCCACCACCATCAGACAAATATCAGTCAACAAGCACGATAGCGTCTGACTCCACAACACCTGCACAGTACTTAGGGTCACCTTGAGCATCGTAACAACACTAAAGAGAAAGCTACCAATGTTTTTGTTGAACATTATGTTATGCATTTCATGTGTAAAAGGACCACGTACAACTTGCATTCTTTTTTCTGTTGATCACAGTAGGTGTATCAACTCAATATAGCACAAAAAATCTGCTTATTTTTGTTCTTGTAACCCTCATAACCAGCAGTGTATCTTGTCCCCATTTTATTGATAGAGAACTTAATGCAACAAGCAGCTAAGGTACTTGACACTGGAAGTCTGAATCAGATCTGGGAAATACAGTCTCAAACTGGTGCTTTAATTTCAAAAGTTCTAAACCACTTTGAATTGGTATGCAATAGGAACAAGAGTACATTGAACCACTTTCATAGTAAAACTTTTTCTTCCAAATGGGATCTTGTGATGCAGGTTCATGTTTTCTTCCAGGACTTGCCCACAAAGGAATAAAAATAGGAAAGTTGCAGTGTCTCATCTCATAGAGACATACTACATGAGATGAAGTAGGTAATACAATTTCTACTGTACAGATGTTTAAAAGAATATCCATGAAGTTTTTTGCAGAGTGTCTATAAACTGGAGAAGATTTGCACCACAGGAAAATACCTCTTCAAAGTAGGACAACTTTGTAATTATCTCACAAGCTGTTCTTATTTTTCACCTTAATAAAGAACATAATTTCTATCATTATTAGTGCAGCATTTTAATAAGTATTATAATTTCAAAGTTTGTGAAAAAAAAATATATTCAGCATCTAGTCAGGTACAGAACATAGACCAGAGGGCATGTACTTTTCCTCTTTCTAGGATTAGTAGGCAACTCATTAAAAAAAATGCTATTTAATAAGTACAAAATTAACTACGTGCACATAGGATATGTTGAAAAGAGAAAAAATTGTTTTAGTATAAGCAAATGAATGACTATGATTCTGAGCAAATCTCTTTTGGTCAGAATGATTCCACTGCACTGTGCTTGCCAATGGCAGTGCCACACACTTGGGTTCCCTGGAATGAGGCTATCGATTTCAGCAGTGGAGAATGAAAAACTCTAGCAAAAAGTGTAAATAAGCATACTGTGCTTTTGAAGAGTTGATCCAAAAAGCCTGGGAAATAAAAAATAACTGTTATTATGTACTTGTTGTAGATAAAGCAATATATGTTACAATGCCATAGAGAGTTAACCCATGTGTAAAACCAGAAAAGGAAACTACTTGCCAATAAAAGGCCCTGTGAAGTTCTGCACCCATATTTTCATGTGTTCCTGTGTTATTCACACAAGTAACCAGCAAGAATGACTTCTGAGTAAAGTGGAACCACCTTTGTGCAGCTACATCATCAGGTTCTCAGGCTTTGACCTGGAGGTGACATAAAGGAATGGGGGCCTGTACATGGGGGGGCCTGTACATGGATGAAGCAATACCTGTAATGAAGCTGTAAAAAGACATAAGAGTTCACTTCTATGGTATATATCTATTAATTTCAATGAGGCTTGAGTATTATCCCAAGTCTATCATGGAAGGTGATAGGATTAAAAAAAAATAGAGATTGGTAATGAAATTGCATATTATTTTGGATGACAGCATCATATAAGGGAATAGAAAGAAAATAACGTAGAATAAAATGAAGAATTTTGCTTATTCATTTTAAGCCAGATGTTTACACTGGCTTATTCATTATCATGTTCATTATTGTATTTATTTTGCATTGATTATTCATAATGATTGACTATGAATTTCTTCCTGTTTAGATTTTATGAATGGCTAATTCCCTACAATCTTCTGTCATCCATAATTTTTTCTTTTTGGAGCATAACAATGATACCTTATGTGAAATAAGAAACACATAGAGGATTTCATCTTTAGAATGCATAAAAAATATTATATCTTTAAATGAAACTTTACAAATAAATATAACCAGTTCAAGTACTTTGGAAAGCATTCTCTCTATTTCTAGTAAAAATACATTTTTTGATATCTCAGGCCAAAACAATAGTTTCATCAATTTTGTATGTGAGAGTGATAAAATGGATTCTTTATTTTTATATTTGTGATTTTTTTTTGCATCAAGAGTTTAATCAAAGAAATTATAATTAGATAATTTTATAATTAAAAGAAACCATGATAAAAGTAAAGTTGACATGACAGTGATAAAAGGCTCATGTATCAAAAGTAAACATTTATACATCTGCTTCCTACAAACTGAAAAATGGCCCTTTATAATGCTGGATTGGCGGTCTGTCTTTCAACCATCTATCCATTTATTAAGCCAGAATCACCAGTATACTAACCGTAATTCTGGGGATAGAAAAAGTTATGCTATAAAAACACAAAACAAGGGGAAAGGGTAAGTTGGAAACTAAACAAATTATTTCAGATTACTCAAAACACAACCTTTCACAGCACCACTGACAAGGAGCTATTTAAACTTACCTCATCAAGTAACACAGAACAGTTTAAGGAACTTGTTTCTCATCTAAAATAGTAGATTTACAATCAGTTTATAACCTTTACAGCTTTCACATCCCCTGTTTGTCTTGCTTGTATTCTGTTAAACAAGAAAAGTGTTGTGACCCATAATTGCAGGCAGATTCACAGCAGGTTTTGAGGAGCTTTTTTTGCCAGAGTGTCCGAGCTGTCTCCATCTGCTGCTGTCTTGTGTGCTTCCCACAGGGGGACCTGGCTAATTTTTCAGTCAATTAGCAGAAGGGTTGCTTTTGTTCTCCATGTACACCCCCATGGGCTCCTCTTACACCCTGGACACACTATTCAGATGTTGGGAGTTTTCAAAAAGCATATCATGTTATTTTTTTCTATTGACCTTTGTGACATTGTTGGGCAAATGCTGTCTCCTGTAATCATAGACACATTAAACTGTGTAGACTAACTTTAGGATGTTTTAAATATGAATATTAATAATGCATGTAGCAATGGTTTTTCTTAAATGAATTCTGAAATCTTTTATCAAAGCCTAGTCTTACTTTTTCATTCAGGATGAACCAGTTGACATAGTAATACTTCATCGTGATCATTATTTGCTATATATTTTACTCAACGGGAAGAAAGTTTCTTAATAACTGCTTTTGCTACTTACTTTTTAGCAAAGAACATTTAAATGATTAATAGAAAAATTAGGCTATGAACATAACTTCAGTTTTAGTGAAAATTATGTATCAAATAAAATAAGGAGCTTTAAAAAATAGGTTTAATTGTGCACATGTATGTATATACCTTTGTATAGCTAGCAGAAAATGCAAACATTATATAGTGGCTGAATAATAACCTGATAGTGAGGCTCCTTGTCTATTCTTTGTGTTGCTTTCTATGAATTTTAATCAGGGTTTGGCTAACATGAACTCCTTGCAAGACAGAAAATATGGCTATTTCAGTATAACAAAATATTACTATATTTCTGGAGCAAAGTCAGTGTTTTCTTCTGAAGGAATATAGTTGAGCTAACAGAAAGCAATATGCTTAAGCCTCCAATTTATGCACATTTCATTTGGAAAGCTATCTTGCCTAGGTGTCCCTCAGCTTAATCGGCTTCAAGAAATTTTGAAAATCAGTTTGCATATGAAATTCTCAATGTGCTGTAGCGACCATTGTATACTATGGGAGCATATAGAATTCTTTTTAATATCACTGTCGTACCTTTATCTGTGATTTCTATCTCAGATGCAAATATGTATCAGTGAGGGTATTTTTCCTTCTCCTTAGCTCCACGATCACGCCACTACTTTTCATGATAGGATATCAAGCGAGTTCATTTTCCTGTAACCTTTCATCTGCCCAGCCTCCTGGCTATATCTTTCTATAGTTAATAAATATACTTTTTCTCAGTGTTAAGCAATAAAATATTCACTGGGTCTGAGCTGGGGTTAACAGATTTCTGAAAATTTTATTGCGTGACAGCCTGTCCTGAATAATCCCCTCAGCTGTCTCATGTTCTGGGGCAGAAATGATCTTATGTGTCACTCTAATAGTCTAGAATTACACTTGTATCACTGTCACCAGCATATGGGGCTGTGTATACCCCTAGGCCCAGCTCCCTCTCTTTCACGGCATTTAAAATGATAACATTTGGCAAAGCCAGTTTTGACAGAAAGTGAACTCTCCTTTCCGCGCCGGTGACAAAGCCGGCCACCGGAGGCCTGACACTGAGCAGCCAGTCATCGTACTCTTTGCTGGGTAATGATCACGGGTTTCCCTCCTCTTAATAACCACCTTGCTGCAAGGGGAGGCTTGAGTGCAAGTCTTCACTTAATTATACAGTCTTCTTCTTAAGTGCTTTATACATGTGAGGGTTTCAGCTGCTCAGGCATTATCATAGGTTTTCTTTTCCACCCTGCCAAAATGTAACGATTCCTGGGCAGGCAAAGAGAAAGGAAAGGATTTTGGGAAAATAGCAGGCAGGAAAACAAAATGGCTTGCATATGCTCAAAGGCAAAACAGTTTTTGGAACTGCACTTGATATCACAATAATAAATCTCTGAATGTCTTGCACTGCTGATATCAGTGGCTGAAGGTGGTGTACAGCTTATATGCAAAAGACTGAGGAGAAAAAAAAGATTCCAAAGTGAAAGCAAAGGCACGAAAAAAAATTACTCTCTAAAACTGAGGTCTGACCCTGTAAGGCTGTTTTTTTAATACAAGCAAAATAAAATGTAGCAACTCAGGAACTTAGTGTTGAGGTGAACCCTTTATTTAGGTTTGTTAAACTAACCAGTAGACGTTTCTGAAATGCAGAAGGTTGCACCAGCAGGTGTTCCTGGTAGCGTAAGGAGGACATAGGACATTATTTACTATTACCACTAGACAAACAATACTTATATTTTCCTTCCCCACCCCAAACTTTAGTTTAGAATTTGAATTTTGAGCATATTTTATTCTTATAATTTACTTTCACCATTTTAACTGGTATGCTTCTAAATGAAACCTTGGCTCATTTTCTCCTTTCCCACTGCTTTCTCCATAATGCATCTTTTCTGAAGTTTATCTGATATTTCCCAGTGGATATCTCTACTGATGTGTCTTTTAGTCTACTCTTAGGTAGTAGACATTTGCCTTGGGTTCAGCAGTAGCAGTCATTTTTTCTCCTTCTTAGTAACTGGTGCAGCTCTGTGTCTTTGACTTTTGGCCTGGGAGCAGCGCTGATAACACTGATGTTTTTAGTTACTGGTCAAATGTTTAGCCTGATCAAGGACTTTGTGAGGCTCATGCTGTCAGGGAGGAGGGGAAGCCAGGAGGAAGCAGAGACAGGACACCTGACCCAAACTAGCCAAAGAGGTATTCCATACCATAGCATGTCATGCCTGGGGAGGTAACTGGGAGTTACCCAGAAGGGCTAGTTCACTGCTCCATTGGGCTCGGTATCGACAGGTGGTATTGTATTCTCTTCCCTTGTTATTCCCCTTATCATTATCATTATTGGTGGTAGCAGCAGTGGTTTGTGTTATACCTTAGTTACTGGACTGTTCTTATCTCAACCCGTGGGAATTACATTCTTTCATTCTCCTCCCCATCCCTCTGGGAGTGGCGGCAGGGGATGGGAGGAAGGTGGGGAGTGAGTGAATAGGCTGTGTGGGTTACTGAGTTGGCCTAAACCATGACTAAATTTCAGGTTGATTGTTAAAAAAGAGAATAAAGTTTGATTGGGTTTTCTTTTTTCCTTTTTGCCTTCCCCCACAGCTATATCAGCACAACTATTTTCAGTGCCTTTTCACATTGCTGACTTGATCCACACCAAGGAAATGGCCCTTATGTTTTTGCTTACATCCACATGTTGATTTGAGAAACATCTGGGGAAGTTCCTCATTTTTCTTGAATGCCTGTTTTCAGAAAAGAAGAGTTGTCTTGAGCTGTCTTTCATTACTAGCACACAGTGAAATGAGCTCTTTAATATGGAGATGTGAGAGATGCCCTGGACTATAGCAGTTTTACAGAGATCTGGAGAACAGTAAAATCTCAAAGAGGGAAGGATAAGAAATTGTCCCAAAAAATTAACTTGCGAGAGTGTCAGGTAATCATCTCAACTGTCTGAAATTTGATTTCAACCAAATTCCAGACCTTTTGTGTTTCAGTCAATTCTTTTTCTACAACGGCAATCTCTTAGGGCTTACCACTGCACAACCTGAAACCCAATGATATGGTTGCATAAAGCGTAATGCTCAATGACCTCTTCTGTAGGACTATAGAGATCTCATTAACATTAATACCATTTGTGGAGAACCTTAGGACAATGTGAAGCAGAATTTTAAAAAACATGCATTCACCCACAGATGTGCACTGAAATTTTAAAGACATGTACTGGATTGTTAGGAATATGCACACTGAATTTTAAGCAAATCCCTGAAGTTTCTGGTGCCACTGCTTAAGCACTTCATTCTCTGTTATGTGCAGTGACTTTCATAAACAGTTTAAAGCAGTGATATTAACTATTTGCCTGAAATAACTCTGCACTTGTTCTTATACTATGGATCTCCTGAAAACTGAGTCATAATTCCATCCATAGAGACACAAGCAGTCCCTCTCCACATACCCATTAGCTCTCCTTATTGTCATTAATAATCCTCAGGTAACTTGTGGTCACAGAGCTAGTGTATGCATAACTGAACAGAGATCCTCACCACTGTGTTTAACTACCCTGTCAAGCTGAATACAACATTTACTATTATTGAAAGCCAGATGATGACTTTAGGTCATGGCCCTTTGTGATCAATGTAAACATTCCTAAGTTTCCCAGTAGAGAAAGCAGTAACTTCAAGTTAAAATTATGTACCCTTGACTTGTCATTTCTGGTAGCTTCTGCCTGTGTATGATTGTGTGTGTGTGTGTCTAAACATACACTTTTTTTTGTGTGTACTTATTTTTGTGAATTCTTATACATATGGATGCATGAACCCACAAACATGTGCTATTATATTTGTCAAATTATAAGCTGGGTCCATCATTTATACACTGTGTATGACTTAATGTGTCTGTGGCTGGTAGCATTTTAAAACTATTTAGTAGTTGATGTCAGTAACTTGTTGGCAACCCTGATGTTCAGTGGTGGGAAGAGAAGAAAACAACAGTGAGGGAGAGAAACAGTCAGGATACAAGCTGGTAATGTAAGCTGTGTTTAAAGAAAGTAAGCCCTATATGACCAGTTTGTACATAAGAGCTAACCAATAAATTGAGCTTTATGCTATCATATAATCACATCACAGGGACAAGTTCGGTACCATTTCCAAAAGGGTTCTCAACACAGATGTATCAGTCAGATTGTTTTACTCAATATATCATATTAAGACTGAGGCATGCCGAAAAAGCTATTTATTTATTTAGTTATCTATCCATCTCACCCCCTGGATAATTTTCTGTATAAATAAAAATAGGTGGTTAGAAAATTTGGTTCTATCCTTTGCGCTGCCAGCGATATTCTGAAGAACCTCCGCTAAAAGATTTAGTATCTGTGCCTTTTCAAGGAGCACACTGGAGACAGTTTACTCTTTTTCTCCATCTGTTAACATTGTATATATTTACTCTCAGACTGTTGCTTATGTGAATAAATAGTATCTGGCAACTTTTTAACATAGTAAGCAATTAAAATGAATCTTATTTTTGTCTTCATAATTTTAGTTTCAGTATTCAACATCGAAGCAAAAAAATGGCTAAGGGGAAGTTGGCTGATTTGGCTGGATGTGTACTCAGAAGCCATATACTTCAACAAAATATAGCACAAATGCTTATTTAAAGAAAAAGCAATGCACTTAGAATAAAGTGGAGTATCAGAAAACAACAAAAAAGTTTTTTTTTTGATGACTGATCTAAAAAAGCAAAGACATAATATTTAGAGACAAAAAATTAGATTGTACACTCTCTACATGATAATTTTTGACTGGTATAAAGATAGCATGGGCAAGAAGTTGTCATATTGTGAATATTGAATTTTGGGAGTTTGCTTTGGTATTGTACACTGAGGTAAACTGTACCAAGTGCAAGCTTGCTGTAAATTCTTGTAAATATCATTGCACCAGCCTTTTTCATGCTCTATATTCTGAGATTACTTAAGCAAACTTAAGTAATTTAGGAGTTAACCAGTGTAATGTGATTTGTATTCACATTTGTGTATGAGTTAAATCCTTGTCCTTTCATGGGTGAACTTCAGGAAGTTGCTTTCAGCTGTTAAATATACTCAAATATGATTAATTTGTAACAAGAAGTCGTGTTAACAAAAGTTGAGTAGACAAAATAAAAATGTTACAGAGAAGCGAAGATCCAGGTTTGATTTTCAAGGTTCATTTTCTTTGATTGGTTCAGAATATGTTAAAGCTTATCTATACTTAATGAGAATTCCTTATGCTGGTATGTCATATCTGTAATTGGACCAAAGAGATATCCAGGCCGTAACAGGAATGATAGTGGAGGAGATACATAGTGTTAGGACCACTTCAGATGGAGTGAAGTCATAGTCACTTGAGTCAGAATCAAGTGTATGATGTGGAATGGTGTCTCTGAAGCTGATGAATGAGGGGTCATTATAAAGCCCAGTGCTCTATTTAAAAGGAAGAGAAAGGCATGTGTAGAACATAAAAATAGAAAAGCTCTCTGTGGCAGGAGGTTGGGGTAACAACTATGAGAAACAACTGTTGATATGACTGAAATCACTCGGTTGGTTTTGAACATGATCATATGGAATTTTATCACTAATATGAGGAGACTAGAGCTTTAGTTCATTACACCCTGAATACTAAGAAAAGAGAAAGAGCAATAAGCCTGTTTCTGTTTCAGGAAATAAAAGTGCTACAAACTACAATATCAGACAGAGCATTGAAAAGAAAACCAGAAAGAGTTCTAGCTCATGGAAATCAAAAAAGAAAATTACATAAGCATTTTAAGAAAAGATAGAAGCAAAAGCCTTTTTGAATTTCAGTAATACTGAGTAGTAAGGTTAAAATTTCTTTTATATTAAGTCCACTACATGGTTTTAAACATTAAGTGTAAAGTAGACTGACAAAGACTGAAGGAGCAAAGAAAGAGAATTGTAATATCCCTAGTAAAGCTTTGTAATTTAACTATATACCATTTGTGGTTACTTGGAAAACTTTCAGAAAATGTCAGAAAAGCACCTGGAGATCATAACTGTTATATGCTGGTACTGAGGCTTGACTCGTATTAAGGTGTTCCTATTAAACCAGCTTCTTCAACATCATTTTTAGTGCTTCTAAAAAAGAGTCAGATGAGAACAAATAAAACTCAGTATGAAATTTAGTATTGATCTCATCTGCTGTTTGTGTTGGTGTGAGCATTTGACACCCATTTCCTACTCACTCAGCAAAGATGCTTAACAGCACATCTTAGTGCCAGCTCTTGCTGTTCTGTTGTCTATTGCCAGATCATGTCAATGGCAGAATGAACCTCTAAGGAAAAAAAAAACCTAACCCACAAACAAAAACCAACCTCAAGAAAGGGAGCGAAGCTGTAAAAATTACAGAAAATAGAACAGTTAAATCTGGGTCAAATTCTTTACTATTCTAATGGAAGATAATTATCTGAATTGAATTTAGTATGATCTGCAGATTCTTTCGTGAGTCACTGGATCTGAGGTACTTCTGCTGAAAGGTGAGGCATACAGTTTAGACTGCTCTGTATCTATGCCTCTGTACCAGAGTTGACTTTTGTCTGACTGGGCTGAAAATGGACAAATTGATGCTGTCTCTGTTTTTATCTATCTATGCAAACACGTCTTCCGAAAACTTCCAAGAACTGAAAGACTCCATGTCTGACACATGATGAGCAAAATGTTACTGCTTGAATGGTCTAAATTAAGAAGGCAATGTTTTCTAGAAGAAGTCAATGTGTCTTCTAGTACCATCATAGAATTACATGTTTTAAATGGTTCATGAATATGACAAAAATGTTATGTTTTGTTCAAGGTAAAATAAAATTAACAGGGCAGAGGCTACACCAGAAAAAAAAATAAATCAGAGAAGTGTTCCCTAGGTTATCATTACTCTCACCCACCTGGGAAATGGTCTTTAGCTTTGCAGTACCAAAGGCATTTGTAGCAAGCAAAGTGTCAGCATCTGGGAGAGGAATAGAATAGGTTTCAATTACAACAGACTTCAGGCATTCAAAACTGAATTGGATTTCTTTAACCTATGCTCCTCATAGTCAAAAAAATCTATTTTTCTTCTCCTAGCAGAAAAGATCACAGTGAGACTTTCAGTGGATGTTTGAAAGTTTGCATGAGGAAACATCTACTTCAGGAAGTGGATAGACACAATATTCTTTGCTGAAGTCTCGGCAACAGTGTTGCTGTGTGGCTGAACCTCCAGTACCACCTGGGTACAGGATGGGTAAGAACCTTCCTCTGATCCTGTTTATGTAAGGTAAGTCTTCGTGTCCAGGTGGTTTCCCTGTTTCTGCCCTTTCAGATTATAAAATAAGGAAAATGCTATTTTTTTCTAATTGCGGCTGTGTCAATGCTTTTTTTCTATTCTGAGGCTGAGACATACAAGGGAGTATTGTGGAACAATATGAAAATGCTTTCAGGCATTCAAAACATCCCACCTGAATTTTTGGTTTCACGTTAATTCAGAATGCAATGTGAAAGCTAGAGGTCTTGAAAATGTCCAAACTGAGCACCAGTAATTTTCACCTGAACTCATTTAAACTGAAGTTAGCAGGTTTCAGAGAGCCTAATAATTACTGAGAGACTTAGCAAAGGCTTGTCTGATCCTATATTTGTGACTTAGCACAGCATTCAGCCTTCTTTCACACTCTCTGTAGCCAAATTAAGAGCTCTTAGACAATGATGGATGGCAAGTCTGCCACACTTTGACTTTAAAGAAGTTGAAATAAAGTACCAGCTGGAAAGAAATAATGGAAATGTGGATGGGCTGTTCAATACACATGTAAATGTAAATAACATATATGAGTGACAGTGCAACTGAAAATCAAGACTTTAAAATATGTTTCCACATTCTCCAAATAAGGTATTGGAATTCTAGGATATAGACCAATGCAAATCATTATCAAAAAAGAAAGTATTTCAAACATGTAAAGGGAGTTAGCATAAATCCATAATAGAAACCTTCAGAGATATACAGGATTTGATCTCTGATGCAGAAACTTAAAGGCAAAACTCAGGTGGTAAAAATGAAAAGTTACCTCTTTGAAAACAATAAACTTGCTTTTTATACACAATGGCACAATCTTGTAAGAGCAAGAAAAGCCATACCTCAAAAGACATTTGGCCTTTCCACTTTTCTGTACTCCATAAGGGTGATTATAATACCTCATAGAGTTCTTCAGGAAAAGCACTGAGAAAAGGGACACATTAGGGTTTAGCTTAGTGCTAGTAAACATCTGGACTGATGTGTCTGCTACCTAGGCTGAATATATCTTCTTGTAACCATCACCTCTCATTCTTGTCTGCAATTTAGTTATAAGTTCTTGTGACATCCTGGGTATTCCACTCTTACTTCATGGTCATCCTGTTGCTAGGACTCTTTACTCTAGGGTTTATACATGGAAATCAATATTCATTCTGGACCAGTAAAGTTACTTCAGATTTTCAGACCCTGCATGGGTGTCTAAGCACTGCTACCAATTGAAAGAAAAATTCACTCTTTATTTAATTTTACTGAATCCAGAGGTGCTCCATGTAGACTGAATTTATATAGAAAGAGACAGACAAATTGAAAGACAGAGATAGATAACAGAAAAAGACTGATAATATCAGAGTCGATAACATGTCTAAAGCTATAAATCATTTCATTTATGGAAATACATATAAATGGTTCTACAATGAGTTTAAAATTTAACCTCTGAAACACAAAACTTTTGGAGTTCTTTTTTAGCAGCAAACAAATACTTAAGTTGCTTTTAAGAATGAATTCACAGACATTTAACCTTGAACAGGAGTTAATTGATTATACCTGGATCCAGCTGGATAACACCAACTCACACAATCCCAGTTCATTTTTTTTTTTTTTATCCATAGGCTACATAAATTTTGAAATTATGGCTCTTAAGGCTAGACTGCCATTTGGAAAAAAAAAATCTGTCCTGTTTCAGAGTTCAGGGGGCATTATAGGGTAACTGTTTTGTATGTCTCTATTGAACTAAGACACTAGGTTTTCCAAAAAAAGGTAAAATAGGAATGCAATTGCTTCAAGAAATACAGCTATCTGTCACAGAGACTCAGTAAAAAAAATGGCAAGGGAAGATTTATTTTTCATTCTATATTTAAATATTATACTTTTGTGAACATATAATTCCAATATCATTTTTTTGCCTTCTGTGCAAGAGTGATCCATTTATCTCTCTTTTGGACCTGGACAAACAATATGCATCTGTTGCAAGTTCATTTGAATAACTCAAAGCATGTATATCCTGATGAAATACTAATAGACACAATGTAGCCACACTATACAGGCACACTAATATATCTACTAAGCTGATCAATAATAAAATTGATCAGTCTTTTGCTTGGCTAAGTTAATTATGCTATTGATCAGCTTAGCAAACACAACGCTTTCCTTGTGCACTATTGCTATACAGGCTTTATGCCCCACCCCCATCAGCTGGATATCAGGAGATTTCAGAAAATGAAATATAACACTATTTTCTACAGTTAGTTCTTCTATTATTTCAGGCTCATCTTCTACAGATAACTATAACATTTCGTGATGAAGGGATTTAGATTTCTTAACCTTCTCTTGCAAGTTCTCTCTAAATTGGAGAGACATCAGTTTGATAGGTGGACCACTCGGTGGATAAAGAACTGGCTGGATGGTCGCACTCAAAGAGTTGTGGTCAATGGCTCAATGTCCGGCTGAAGACCAGTAATGAGTGGTGTCCCTCAGGGATCGGTGTTGGGACCGGTCTTGTTTAACAGCTTTATCACTGACATGGACAATGGGATTGAGTGTGCCCTCAGCAAGTTTGCTGATGACACCAAGCTGTGTGGTTCAGTTGATACGCTGGAGGGAAGGAATGTCATCCAGAGGGACCTTGACACACTTGTGAGGTGGGCTGATGCCAACCTCATGAAGTTTAACCATAACAAGTGCAAGGTCCTATACCTGGGTGGGAGCAATCCCAGGCACAGCTACAGGTTGGGCAAAAAGGAAATTCAGAGCAGCCCTGCAGAGAAGGACTTGGGGATGTTGACTGATGAGAAAAATATGAGCCAGCTTCAGTGTGTGCTTACAGCCCAGAAAGCCAACCGTATCCTGGGCTGCATCAAAAGGAGCATGACCAGCAGGTCGAAGGAGGTGATCCTGCCCCTCTACTCTGCTCTCGTGAGACCTCACTTGGAGTATTGTGTGCAGTTCTGGTGTCCTCAACATAAAAAGGACATGGAACTGTTGGAACAAGTCCAGAGGAGGGCCATGAGGATGATCAGGGGACTGGAGCACCTCCCATATGAAGACAGGCTGAGAAAGTTGGGGCTGTTCAGCCTGGAGAAGAGAAGGCTGCATGGAGACCTCATAGCAGCCTTCCAGTATCTGAAGGGGGCCTAAAGGGATGCTGGTGAGGGACTATTCATTAGGGACTGTAGTGATAAGACAAGGGGTAACAGGTTAAAACTTAAACGGGGGGGTGGGGGGTTAGATTGGATATAAGGAAGAAATTCTTTACTGTTAGGGTGGTGAGGTACTGGAATGGGTTGCTCAGGGAGGTTGTGAATGCTCCATCCCTGGCAGTGCTCAAGGCGAGGTTGGCCGAAGCCTTGGGTGATATGATTTAGTGTAAGGTGTTCCTGCCTGTGGCAGGGAGGTTGGAACTAGATGATCTTAAGGTCCTTTCCAACCCTAACTATTCTATGATTCTATGATTCTAAGTTTGAGTACTGTTAAATACATGAGAAAATTTCAGAATCTTTTTCCAAGGCATATGACTCAGACCAAGTTCTGGCTCTAACACAGTCCTCTTTCTTACACTAAATATTTGAGGTTCCCTCATCCTCTATGCATCTTATAAAAGCATCTCTTGCCTTAAAGGCTTTAATTTAATTGCAGAGAAATGTTCAATACAATCAGAAGATACGGATTTTGGGGCACAGCACTTGGAGATTTAACTTTGGAACTATACAGCAAGACACTCAATAGTTTCAAACTAGCATTAAAGGGAATTTCACAGTTATATTCTGGAATTGAGTGGCAACAAAGTCTCTTAAGTATGGAAATAGGTCTATTATATTTAGGCTACAGCTCTTACATGGTTTGTTTACTTTTCTATCTTGTTCTGAAAGACTGAGTTTGTGCCAGTGTGCCATGATAACAAAACAGTTCTGAAGCACATGGTAATTGAAAGCTTATTTTCCATACAAAGCCCCTTCCATTAAAGATGGATAAAATAAATTCCTAACTGCAACTACAAAACAGCATTGGAAATGGTTGTTGTTTTCTGGTGTGTATCTTAATCAGATAGTGAACAGAAAATAAGAGAGCCAGATCTTAAATCCAGACTTCTCTGGATTTAGCAAACATCTTGTAGACTAGAAGCGGTGGGAGGAGTATGCGAATGGCTGCAAGTATTTATGATTTTTTATAGCATATGGTCAAGGACAGATGTTGTTGGAAACAGTACCTTAGTGCAGATATTTAGCTGATGGAAACCGGATTTGCTCAACTGTGTCTCATACAGTTCTCCTTTGATAATACTAGAGTACAGTTCTATACCTCCATTCTTTGGAACATAAGAATTTAGAAAATATGTAAAATATGTTATACGAAAGTAAATTTTCTAGGTTTTTTTGAGAGGTCAGAATGGGAAAGAAAGGTGTTTTTTTCAGCAGACAATTTGTGAAGATGCAAGGTACGAGTAAACCGGTGAGAACTTAACATTTATGGGGAAAGATGTAATGGTACAGCCTATTTTTCTAGTTTGAATATAGCTAGAAATGAAACCATAGATAGAAACTATGTATAAAATGAAATTGGGTGACAGCAGTCCCCTCTCAAAGTCCCCTAAGCATACCCAGCATGAATAGAGAGCCTTGAAAACCAATCAGTAATGTAATCTCCCACTAATTCACATTGTACTTGCTTCAAGTCTGTTGTGTGGTTCCAGAAGACTTAGAAGGTCCTGTTAACTGCTTGCTTTCTGTTTAGTTTATAAGCAAGTTTTGTGTAAGAGTTCATAATAAGACTCAGAGATTTTAACCTAAAAGTTGTTTCTGAAGACTTATTGTACCTATCTGGCTGTAAAATCCTCAGTATAGTGTCAATTACATTTTGCAAAGCTCATTTTCACAGCCATATTTTTGGAAATGAAACCAAAATTTTTCAAAATGTTGTTGCATTTTTAAAATTTGAAAATATCCAATGTAAATTTGAATTTGAAAGTCCAGAAGGTCTACATTTCTCACTAACGTCAGCTAATATTTGGCATTGTAGACAACTTGGTCAGGGTGTCTTTGGCTGATGAACAAAAAGAAAGACATTGAAGCCACTATCAGTAATAAAATTGCTAGCCTAAATTAATCAAAAAATGTCAAAACCCGACTTTGGATTTAGTAAGTGCCACCAAGTTACAGTGGGTGAATTTTGCTTGTATTAAAGTGATCACTGAATCTCTCAGATCAGGGATTTTTTTAGAAGTACCTGGATTATCTGATTTTTCTATGTGTGACGGGTACAAGACTAATGTTCCTGGAGGACAATACTGTAGCCAGTCTTTGGAAAAGACAGAATTCATTCACTGCCTTGTTTACACACTTGAACTTTACCTCAAAAGACAAAAGATCTTCATCCATATCTTCACAACAGAGACCCTGATGAATGAACAACAGCTAAAGAGTATTTTCACAGAAACAAGTTTTTTATAACCTGGAAGAAAATAAGTTGCTAGTCTCAAGTCTGTATTTTTAATCATTTCCTAATATTTTAAGCTGTAAGTCTTTGTGAGAAGTTGTTCATTGTGTTGTGTATGAGTTAGGCACAGAGCAGGAAATGACCGCTTCAGTTTCCAGGCACACAGAAATGACTTTTAAATACACCTCTTCAAGTATGGTATTTTCTTATTCTTATTTCTTTCTTGCATTGTGCAGTTGGCTCTGTGGCATCTCTGTCAAAAACATGGAAGGTCCAGGACTACAAAGAGGGTCATTTGTAATGAGGAGAGAAGGTGGAGTCTAAGTCGTGGGTCTCATACAGGCATTGCCAATAGCTACACTTTTGAGAAAAAGGGTCATACTGCTGCAGGGCCCTGACTGTAAATGGCATTTCTATTACTTTAAAGACTACATAATTTCATTCCACTTAAGTCAGCAGACTAGGAGTATGTGTAATGATCTTTTCACCCTCCAGGGTCTGAGCAAGAATGGTTCCAAGACCAAGTTTTCTGGCTTCTGTAAAGATTTCAAATGAAGATTTTAAATCTGTGTGCAAGAATATTGAAGGTGCTATTAATGCTTGTTTGAGCTTTAGAAATGCCCTTTGACATCCTCCATCATTATTCCAAGCAAGTAGCACAGGTATTTCAACTTAAATGGTTGAAATCAACTATTACTTTTACAGGAAGTCTGAATAGATAGTTTTAACACTACCTTGCCCAAATAAAGCAAAGTTAAGCAGTCTATTTAAAGAGTATCTTGTCAAAATACTCCTGACTTTTTTTCTTTTTTTTTTTTTTTTAGTGACAGATATCTCTCTTTTTCTTAAAAATAGTTTTTGAAAACATGGTGATTTGTTTTTCTGCAATCTCGGTTTAAGAGAAAAATCCTAACTCTGTCTCCAATGCATCTTTGATTAATAGAAAAATTAAGGACTGTGCCTTTTTATTTCTCTTTTGTGAAATATCAATAATTTGTGCTGAATCTAAGGTAACCCTGGAGGACAAGTAAATGGCTGCACAGAGAGAGAGAAAACTGAACATATCCTGGGCAGAGGCTGAATTTTGGTCAGTCTGTCTTATTTTTAACTTGGGAAGCATACTAATTTTAAAGGACAAAGGTTTCTGTCTTTGAAATTCGACAATGTATAGGTAGCTGTTGTTGAATAAGTATTTTTTATTTTAGGGATAAAACCAGCATCAGCAATGCTCCACTATAGGTTCTGAAAACCTTCTGCAACATTTAATGAGACACAACTTATGTTGTGCAACTTTCAGGTCTTTATCATTCACTGAAAGACAAATTTCACTTCCAGGTCCAAAACCCAGGAGTACCTCTATGGAGTGGCAAATGAGAGGTAAATAAACTCAGACACTCAAACTCAGAATAAAATTTGAAGTATTAGAATGATTGTTCACTCCATACTGTGCACTAGTAACATCTCCAGGGACATGAATATTGGGATGCAGTACCCAAGCAGAGGCTTGATTAGGAAAACCACTACCCATTGTTGTACCCCTGAATTTATACTACTTTCTGATCTGCATAACATAAATATAGAGACAATCAAACCCTCTATTTTTTTAGCTGGCATTAAAAAAAATACACAACAAAACCAAAAAAACCACAACACTTTAAGAAGCACAACTTAATTAGAAACCACACTTTTTTTTCTGCAAAAGGTATGGAGAAGCTCATTATGCTTGTTGTAAACTTCAGCTTCTGAAGCACAATACGATGGGCCAGCTGCACAGGATGACTGCACATTTTCTGACTTAAGCTGTCATGTAAATATGCACCGTAAAGAAAGATCTCATTTTAAAAAAGTTGTCTCTGATTTCTGTGGTTGTTAATTGCTCCTGATTATCTTAACACTGAAACCTAAAGATGAAAATGAAAATGTTTGTCTCGCCTAATAAAACGCATAATCATTCTAGCAAATAACACTGCTATGTAATGTGGTTTTACATAATTTCTGGATTTTGTGTGGCATGCAGCAGGGCAGCTAATAGCATAGACTGATATAACAAAATGCAGATTCCCTCTTGCTTAAATTCTTTTCTCCTTTCCTCAAGAAAAGAAGAGCTAGAAGAACTAGAAAGGAGAAAAAACATGACCCTCTTTCCTTAAAAAAATATCCACAGATTTCTGAACCATTAATAACTCAGGAGCAGATTGTCTTGGAAGCTTATGAATGCTCTGTAAGCCCTAGTACAGAATAAGTAAGAAAGGAACAAGAAAAATGTTAGCATATGTCTTTCATGGTGAAGTCTCCTATAATATTGCAGAGCTTTCACTCTCATTCACATAAAATAGAAGGAGAAATTTTAAACTATAAAAAAAAAAATTCAACAAGGTGTGTATGTGTTCATATAAGACCTGTGCCATGATCTATTTTATATTATATTTAATACATGAGCATGTATGCAAATAGAGTACGCCATGGGTTTATTATATATATTTGGGATTTTGAAATGGATAGATAGTCAATGACAGAAACTTTTCTGAGAAACATTTTAAGAGCCAGGAAAAAGTCAGTGGAAACTATAACCTGTTTAAAAGTTATTTTCCTCGTTAATAAGAAATCTGTCAGGATGTATAACTGAAGAAAGCAGTTTCATTGACTAGTAGAACAGTGAGAACATTTAAAATATACAAAGAATTAAAGGAATTGTTCAATGTCAACTCGGTCTTATTTGTCTTGCAACAGTACCAAAAAAAAGTAGAAAGGTATCACTTGGCATTTCTCTCCCTGAACTAAAGAGTGATTGAAGCTGAGTGGCTTGAGTTTTGGGTTGTGGCTTCTGGTAGAATGAAGCAGAGAAATGTCACAAGCCTCTGCTTACTGCAGGGAGTTCAAATTACTCAAAACAAGCCACTGTGCAATTCCTGTCTTTTGTTCCTGTTCAGTTAGTTGGGATACTGTCCCATACATCTCCCTTGCAAGCCAGGCAATGAACAACACACCCCCTCAAATCCTGGGAAAAACAGTAGCCTTACAAAGAATATTTCTGCCACTGAGTTTAGTTGTCTTAATATAGCTCCTGCATGACTCTTCTATTCATTAATAACATAGTTATCCCAAATGCATGTTAGCAAAAACTTAGTATCATATACCACCACATTTTGCCCACATATGAATATCAGCTTCAAATAATTTATTTTAAAGAGAAATAGGGGAATGAAAAGGAAAAAATATCACTGAATGATAGATTTACATTTTGGAAAAGTGAGTCTGGCAAATAGAAAGCAATTTAATCAATGAACAAATAATAAGTTTGAATTAAACCCAAAAATTAAAAAAACCCCACCCAAACCCAACTTGTGGTTAGCTGTGACTATCTCTAAAAATATTCCAGAAAATATGAGGAAGCAGTTTAGGGGATAATTACCAAGACTCGTGCAAACATCATTAAGTAATAAATTTGATAAAATTACATGACTATGGAATTAATTTTTCATAGATATGGCAAAATATGGTTTTGTATCATTTGGATATATTCTTAGAAAGCCAAAATACAATGAATAAAATTTTGAAGACTTATTGTTGCAATATGAAAGAAATAGATAATGTCATCTTATGTGAGTTATGTGCTTGCAAAGAGAGAGGAAGTGTATACTTAGTAGTGAAAGTCAGAGAGAAAAATTTAAGCAGAAAATATTAAGCACAAAGTTTAATCTATATTAAAAAAAAATGTCATTTTACCGATGTAAGAACTGAAAGTTAGGAAGCAATTTTCCAAAGCACTGGAACTGTATTGTATGACAATTGTATGACATTGCACAGGCAATGATAAAGTAGAATCATAGAATAGTTATGGTTGGAAAGGACCTTAAGATCATCTAGTTCCAGCCCCCCTCCCATGGGCAGGGACACTTCAGAATCAGAATCATAGAATAATTAGGGTTGGAAAGGACCTTAAGATCATCTCGTTTCAACCCCCCTGCCGTGGGCAGGGACACCTCACACTAAAGCATGCCACCCAAGGCTTCGTCCAACCTGGCCTTGAACAATGCCAGGGATGGAGCATTCAGAACTCCCCTGGGCAACCCATGGCAGTGCCTCACCACCCTAACAGTAAAGAATTTCTTTCTTATATTCAATCTAAATAAAGTAGTCAGAGACTGAGAAAAATATAAGAATCTAAGGGTGTAATGAAAGTTCAACTGTCTTGCAAACCTGGAAGTGAAAGTAATGATTTAGTGTACTTATGTGTACAAAAAATTATTTAATTGAATGCAACATATTAGTAAGCTTTCTTAAATCGATATGGAAAAATAATAGTATTTGCTAAATGTTTAAAATGTACAAAGCTGATCAGGAAGTAATTCTGAACATTTTGTAAAAGATTAATAAAGTTTCTAATATTAGCAGTTGTTCTAAAGTGAAAAATGTGATGTGTTTTTAACAAATCTCTGCTGTTTCCATATATATTCACAATTTCTAGTGTTTGATATACTACTACTTTGAAGAAATCCATTAAAACCTTTAAACACTTTCATGCTTTCTTTTGCTTGACATGAGCAATAGTTGTTGTCTTTTATTAAGTGAAGTAGTTCAGCTTCATATAAGATTGGTTCTACAGGCAGAAGTAGCTGTAAATCATACTCGTTAAATTCAGAATACTTAGAAAGGCTTTTAAATAATGGTTCTAATCAATTATACTACCAGATTATTAAAGAAATATTTTGTGGGAATAGTACAAATTAGTTTATACTTTTTCATTTCTTCTTACTTATGGAGGTATTTATGTTGAGGAAAGAGTCATTATTCACTTTAGATCATAAAACATTTATTCATAGTTTTGCCTGGGATGTCTTCTGAGCAGCTGCAAAAGTGAATCAAGAGCGATATATTTTCAGAAGCTCTGGGAGAAGTATTGAAAACTATGTCATGAATTGTTCATGTCATATATAATACAGTATGCTCTAAACCAGAAACCAACATTTCAAGAAGGTATTGTACATAAAGAATGGTTTAGTGACAAATTGGTGTGTTTTAAAACTTAAGTAGAATAAGGAAATATGGGCAGCACATTGTAAACAGGTTTATCATGAACTGCCACAAATAAAAAAATAAATAATCTGCTAGTCCTTTCCTGATCCATAACAATGCTAAGCTGTACTATGAAACAGATAAAAACCATCCTCTCAGGTTAGTATTTTTTTCTACTTTTAGATTTAACCGCAGTATTTCCCTATTTCCCAGGCTTGTTACATTGCCTAAATTAGTATAATTGTTTGAGTAATACTAGGAGAATCCAGACAAAAATTGCCAGACCTCTGAAAATGAAGAAAGTCAGTATATAGTTTGCAGCTTTTGAGTTTTTCTCATGTTCTCTTACTCCTTAAGCAACAAAGACTCCTAGAAATACATCCCCAAACTGTGCTTTTTCTGGAGTCTTATTTTAACAAGCTATATTTCTTCTTGGACCTTCACTAATATGCAGTCTCTTTTTTTTTAATGCTTCTCTTCCTCTTAGATCTTGAAGCTGGAAAGCTGGATCCTGAAGAAGCAATCTCTACCCTCTCCTCCAGCTTCTCCTACTCTAAGCAACCTCTGGAAGGATTAGTGGCTAACTGGAATCAGCTATAGAGATTTGCATTCTGTGCAACAGTTTATTCTGTCACAATTCACTATGCAAAAGTTCACATGAACAGTCAGGCGGGACGTGTGAGTAACCCATGTAGTCCCCTGCAGAATTTTTCAGATTGTCCTCTTTGCTTATTCTGTTTTTTTCAGTAAAGCAGCCACTAAAGGGACAGCTGAGGGACCTCAGAAACTCCTGCCTCCTCCCAGATTCACCACATATAGTTCCCAGTCTGCTGGTCTTTCCACATTGTTGAGGGATTTTCTCTGAGTGTAATGTAGTCTGAGCCCTACATTGGGAAGAAAGTCACATCTGGCTGTAGACCATTTGACCTCTTCCATGTAAAAGCCCTGGTTAGTTAAAAGAACAAGGCCACACAAGTACGTGACTCCTCTAGTTTTTGTCTGGGAGGGAGACCTATTTGTTCATGCTCTTATTGTCTGCTGTTTGAACACAATTGCAAGCATATCATAATACATCTTCCTGGGACTGAAAACATTAGATATGTTTACAAAGAATTGAAAGCTGATGAATTCTCTGAACTCAGTTAAACAACTATGTTGTAATTTTATAAATCAAATCGAGAGATCATAAATGAGGGAAAACCTCTCCACTTCCATAAATCACAACTGTAAATATGATGATGAAAATAAAAAAGACAGAAAGCAAATATAAAAAATACTTTTTATTAGTTTGTAAACTAGGAATTTTTACTTTTATCAGGGATACTAAGATGTCTTTTCATTTTCTAAAGCTTAAAATAAAATTAATTCAACTGTAAATAAGAGTTGAAATATCTGAAATTAGTGTATTTACAATGACATGTGTAACATTATTCTAAAGGACTTTGCTGAAGTTTCACACAGATATGTTAACAACTCTTGGTTATGCTTAATTTATTTTTATCAAGTTCTTCTGCAGGTACATTTGTTTGTCTGTAGTATGCATAGAAATTGAGAACAGAAATATCTTCTAGCAACAAAATACAAGACTTCAATGGCCTTACATGCTCCAGTGGAAAGTGGCGTGACTAGGAGATACTTGCAGTTTGTAGAAATAGGTTAAATTCCTTCCATGTGTGTCATAAGAAAATAATAGTTGCACAGCACTGAGTTTAAAGCCCCAAAGAAACTGTTAAATCATTTAATATGACTTCTTATATATATCATATCCTTTTGAATTTTTTTCAGCTACACCTGTAATGAATGCAAACTATCATGCTTAACAAGAACATATCTACAAGACAGATCTGAAGACATGTGTTGGGTGGATCATTCACTACTTGTGTTAGTACAAGCCAGAAGGAAACCTGGGCTTTGATGTGAAGGTAGCCATCTGTGAGGGAGAGGGAAGAAAGTCAAAGCAAGAACAACACTGTCTGTCTCAGCTGGGGATCTTGTTTTATTCCTCCCACCAAAGCCATTCTAGTTCCACTATATCACTTTACAATTCATTAACCTGAGTGTTAAACATTTCTGCCAAAGTTCTCATTTAAATTATTTCAGAATTCAACTCATAATTTTTATTTTTTTTTTTTATTAATAAATCAGTGTAAGGCTCTTCCAGACCTGTAAAATTTTCCTGGTATTACAAGATTAATTACAAATTAATTTGGTTGGTCTATGAGTTCCATAGGGTGTCTTTAAAGAAAACCCAAACACCTCTTGTATTCTTGTTATTTAGGCTTGGTTATTTCAGATATTTATTCCTGATAGATATATCTTTTCATTTACTAATGGATTAGAAATTAGTTTGTCACCATAAAGTATGCAAGTACAATGCCCTAGTTGCTTCCAAGTACAGAATAAAATTTATTGAACATTTGTTTGTTTTCTGCATCACTACTGACACCCCTCCAAGTAAATGTTGACAATTCACAAACTAAGGTTCCTGCTAGGAGCAGTGTAGTTCTCATTGTTGTAATTACTCAGTTATGGATGCTAGGTACAGTACAGAAATAGAAAGTACTCCTACAAAGGAGTTATCAGCGAATAGAGAATGCCACACAGTTATAATGGGGTGGTAAAAAGTGACAAAGCACTTTCTATATGTGTTTCTATATGAATTCATAATGTGTGTTTGTGTGATCTGTGAGCATAGTTATATCTATGCTACTATCGACAACCCTAAATCCTGCTTCAGCAACATTTGCTTCTACCCAGAACCACTCTCATTAGCCATAAATGTCAGATTGGCTTGGTCTTTAATTTAATGATTGAATCTGACTGTATTGAAGCTGGCAATGAGAAATTGCTGTGGTAAGACTGGAGCATCAGGTTTTGTCTTTACTACACAGGAATGTTCTTCAGGTTATTGGCTAGGACAGTTACATAAGGAAGAGCTTTGTTAATTGCACAAACCAAGCTGGTTTGTTGGAGGACACAGTTTAGACAAAACCTGAAGAATGTATTGGTCGTTAGGAGTGACATGCCACCAGACATATCATGCATGCATCTTCAAGCCAATTACCTGGATTAACTGAAACAATAATAAGGATAATTCTGCTTATGGGTGATATAAGATAATATCATACCAGAAGTCCGTAACAGTGGCTCAGCTCCTTGTAATTTAGAAGGGGAAACTTCAGCCAAATGCATTTTTTTAAAGGATATCAACATACAGTTTTCTCTCATTTCACCACTTTAAAGGGCTATCTTTTTCTCCTGCCTATTGAAGTGAGAGCACCATGACCTACCAACAAGTAGGATGAGTTCAGAATCCAGTAGAGTAGTTTAATGAAGCAAAGAATGCACTTTTCTGATAATTGTATTTACCTATAATTTTTCATACAACTGCTTTTTCATTTTTGCTTTTGTGGATAATATCTACATGTTAAGATAATTTTAGGTCATGGCTTCTCATTGTGTGGGTATGGTGAGCCAACTAATCTGCAAAGCTGTGACAAGCTGCAGGCCTTAGGGTCATCTCAGAGTTTAAAGTTACTAATATTAAATATCTTGTTGAATGCATCAGTCCACATGCTTCATCATAGGTATTCATCACACAGGGTGATGACAAAAAGAGAACAGAGCAAAAACTATTACTTGAGGAAGAAGACCCAAGTATGTGCTTATTCTTAAAGAAAGAAACAGCAGTCGCTAATGTGTTATGAGAACCGATAAAAGCAAATGGTGATCAGAGCTGATCTCATGTGACAAATTTGCACTGATGTCAGGATAGCCAGAAAAATAAGGTGACAAAGGTAATATTTTTGCCCTCAATAAAGAAAAGACAGCATAACAAAGTGTTATTACAATCATAACATCTTCCAGATTCTGCCTAAGAACAAAGTCCTTGTCCATATGATGAAGGATCACATAAAGTTAAAGGGCAGATTCAGGGAGAAGAAAGGCGTATATGACCTAATCAAAACCATCTGTAACATCACTGATAAAAGGAGGGCAGTGTAATCCTACATTGATCATGTGTTCAGCTCCTCAAAAATTTTGACACCATCTGACATGACCAGCTCCAGGTTTTCAGATGTGGGAACTCTAAGCAATTTTGTTGAACTCATTGAAAGATTCTGTCAGTAGCAAGAGAGAAGTGTGAGCGGCAACACACTACAGCAACCAGTTTTCTATCAGCCAGAGAAGGAGGCAAGGATTCAGCATTCAATATTTCTAGGACAGCTATGGGAAAGATTAAGAAGAACAGAAATGACTGGGCCTGCTATTGTTTGACACTGCTAAAATAACTTCAGATACACCAATGAAATGACAGACTGCTTCAACTACTTCTCCAGTGTAATAAAGATGAATTCAATAAAAATATGCTGATGGAGAATGTAGCTGTTCTGGGTTCAGCAGTAGCAGTCATTTTTCTCCTTCTTAGTAGCTGGTGCAGTGCTGTGTTTTTGACTTTCAGCCTGGGAACAGAGCTGATAACACCGATGGTTTTAGTTGCTGCTCAGTAATGCTTAGTCTGACCGAGGACTTTGTGAGTCTCATGCTCTGCCAGGGAGGAGGGGAAGCCGGGAGGAAGCAAAGAGGGGACACCTGACCCAAACTAGCCAAAGATGTATTCCATACCACAGCACGTCATGCTCACTGTATAAACTGGTGGCAGTTACCTGGAAGGGCTAGATCACTGCTTGGGTCAGGCTTGGTATCGGTCAGCGGGTGGTGAGCGGTTGTATTCTCTTCCCTTGTTATTTACACTACCGATGATGTGTTGTTGCAATAGTAATCTTGCTCAGTATGAGAGGAACCTCAGCTTCAGACCCCTGGTGTGTGTGCTTGGCTAAGGAGCCACTGGCTTGAGGCTACAATCTGCGGGTTTATGACTGAATGCCTCTAAGTCAGAATCCTGCCTAGATGCTTGATGTTGTGCTGTTGTGTCATTGGTTGCCTGAGATTGACCCAGGAAATGACAGTCTTGTTCAGAATGTGTGGGCTAAAGCCCTTCCTGAACCTTCGTTAGTGAAGACAGGCCTTCCTCATAGGAGAAATAAAACTCCTATCTTCAAACCCGGATGATGGTGTTTGTCCAGCCTTGTATGGTCTTCCATCTAAGAGAAGGACACTCTTACAAAACCTATGACCCACGGACTTTGCTGTCACCGTCCTAGATCACTAGGCCTGGCAGTAAAACCTCAGGTGTAAAGGGTGGTGCCAGTTCTGCACACACTGTGTCTCACCTGAAAACTCCCCTGCGCAGGCTGGAAGGGCTTGGCTCTCTGTTGTTGGTATGGATGAGTGAGGGTCGAATCGGTAGGTGACAAGGTGCATGGGAAGCTGCAAATCCAACCTTACATGCGGACAGACCAGCGCATGGGTAGCTCGAGATTGTTCAGGAGACGACAGTCCTGGTTGGATACTTCCTGTTTGCCTAAGAACCCTTTTTTTCCAGCCAGATTTGCATATCCCACTTGCCCTTGGTCATCATGCTTGTGGTAAGCGTCGTTAAAGCCCTTCCCAAATCTTCACTCACGAAGCCAAGCCATCAATCAATCAATTATTATTGGTGGTAGCAGTAGTGGTTTGTGTTATACCTTAGTTACTGGACTGTTCTTATCTCAACCTGTGGGAGTTACATTCTTTAGAATCTCCTCCCCATCACTCTGGGAGTGAGGGGAGAAATTGGTGGGTGGGGAGTGAGCGAACAGCTACGTGATTTTCTGGGTTGCATGCTGGGCTTAAACCAGGACAGTAGCTTACCCTTAAGTGTGATGAAGTGAAGTCAAATTAAATTAAATAAGGATATTTGTTGTCTTATCAAAACAGGAGGCAGGCAAAAATCCCTGTTAACAATCTAATTTTTCAGAGTGAATGACAGTAATTATTAAGGACCAGAAACATTTTGTTAATATATCTTCACTTGACTTTCCTGTATGGAATAGGATGCAATATTTTCGTGTATATAAATAAAAGATTATCTCATTTTGTTATGGACACCATACCCACCCCCCCTAAAAAAAAAATAAAATTGTGAAGTTTTCTGTCATCTTTAAGTGCTTATATAGCTGACTTCTAAAAAAAATCAGGGCTTGTTTTTTTTTTCCCAATCTGTTAATAGGTGTTAATCATGGGGAGTTTGTTGCTAACAGGACAAAATAAGAAATTGGTGTTGGGACTTCAAATGTACTTATATGTGGAGTTTACAAAATTTCTGTCATGATGTTAAGGAAATAAATTGATTTGTCTTATTTTATTCTCAGAATCATTTTTTAATTTAACAGAGCATTTCACTGAAGTGATCAAGGACTAATGGTAAAGAGGTATAGTAAGTGCTTTTAATGAGAGAGAACTTGATCACCACCATTACACAGAGACTTCTGGCATGACCTTTTTACTCCTAGGTCCTCTCCCCTGCTTAGTAAGTATTTTGAAGTTAGGTGTCTTCGCCGTGCCCTTCTTAGAGGACTATATGTGGCAGAGTGCTACTCTTGAGGGGTGAGAGGGCTTGCTTTGTGCATATCAGCAGGTGTTTCTCTACCTCTTTACAGAGGAGAGTCTGTTGTTGGAAGGGCTGGCTCTTGGGGCTATTGAGGAAAAGTAAAAAAAAAATTCTTCCTTTAGGCAAATCATGACCTTCATGCAAGCTGCTGTTGGCAATAGGGTCAGTAGCACAGGGGAAAGGACATTACCCACATAAAGCCTCAAATGCAGGACAGAGATCAAAATCACTCTTTTATGGGCCTCTTGTCCTTCACATACAAGTCTGAGGAGACAGTATTACCACTTTCTGACTGTGGAACTTTGCGAGTACTTCAGAGATTTTCTGAGAATACAGAATATATGAAATAGTTCACTTAGCTGTCCCACCTGAGATGGGAAAATTTCGTCTCTCACCTGTTTGTATTCTTGACATATGGGAGCTGAAATGCTAGGGGAGTGGGGTGTAATTGAAAGTGCCTGAGGTCTCTATTGAAAAAATTACAGTATCAATCACCAGAATGCAGGGTTTAGGATTCTTTTTTTTTTCTTTTCATTTTGCTTTAGCTGTTGCTTACTGTACTGCACTGTGTATTGGCTTTGCTGATTTACAATTCTAATGTAGTGTTCAAGTGATATTATGTATTATGAAATGTATCCAAGACAAGGAAATTAATTAATGAAGTATTTCAGTGCATTTTTCATCAAAATAATTTGTGATTATGAAGTAAATGTGAATAAAATATGAAGTTTAAAAACTTCATTAAACAAGATTTTTTTTCTTTCTATTCTCAAATTAAGAATATTTTTCCTCTGGTTACCTTTGAGGACTCATGGGGTAACAGGAATGTCACTGGTGAAATTTGAAAATTCACAGGAGTTATATTAACACATTACTTAATTGGCTAAACAATAAACACACTACTGTGGAGGGTAAAATTTGTTTTCTACTTGAGGGACTACAATTTCCCAAGAAAAAGACATCATATATTTTCCAGATCTAGTGGCACACTTAACTACCATGGCATGAATCCTATGAGACAGACAAAAAATATTTTAAATTATATTCACCTTTTTCAGATACAATATTTTATACTAGTAAATCCTATTGATCCAAAAATATTATCTTGGGGGATAACCAAAATCCTTATTCTCTACTTTAAATCATCCATGAGCATTTGTTTGGAAAGCAATTGCCTTGAAAGAAGATTCTTACCTGAGACAAAACTTGCATAATTCAAGCTACAGTGGGTGAAATCTGATTCTTATTTCTTGTGTTTTAGCTAAATTGAAAAATGTTTTTCTTTCTGTCATGCATTTTAAACTCTTTAGGTTTTGAAGTTCTGTAGGTGGGTGAATAAAATAAATTTTCTCCAATATTTGCCTACTTTGTAAAGACTCTAAGAACTGTTAAATTAAAGAGCTGGGTTTTTTTTGTTTGTTTTGCTTTTTATTTTTTCCCCCACATGTTGCTTTCCTGTGCTATTTAGATGATGTGGGGAATTTAGGTAATCATAATGACAATATATATTTTCGTTATTTTTTTGCCTCTGTACCACTATATTTTCCAGAAAACAGCCAGTTTTATTCTTCAACTATAGAAGTAAACTGTTATTTTAGTCACACAGAATGCCTATTCAATTCCTCAAAACTTAAAAAAAGTCTAATTTCATTATTTTTTTTTTTATTTGTGGATCCAAAAGTATCATAGTGCCTTTATGGAATATGACTGAAGCAACACTTAGAAAAATCATTCTTTAGCTCAATGGAAGAATGTAGACATTCACTTTTTTATGTGCCACTGGATGCCATATATTTTTTGCATAAAAAGTAAAAACATTAGCAAGAAAGGTAAAATATTAGTTCAGAGTGTTGATCTGAACTATTTTTGAGGCTTAAGCTAAACATAAAATTCCAGCTGTCACTAGCTTCACACTGGACATCTTACTTCAGAATGAGTCTTATCTCCTTAGCTATTGATAACTTTCAGAATTTTTGCTTTCAAGAATTGTGCATCTAATGGTAGCTCTGCCTTAAAGCTCTTTGCCCAGTTAAATTGATCTCTAAAAATCAGAAACCCCGCTTAATTGAAAGTACAAGCAGATTCCTTTGTTTAGATGTGTCTGGGGTTGATTGGATGAGTTGCTCATCTTACACCATACATCAGGTCCAAACAATTTACTTTGTGACTAGGAAACAAGAGAGTGGTTACCACAAACACACCAGTGCTTCTGAGCATGGCATTCTCTTAGGTCACACTTAGGAGTACCAGAAACAGGAAACCAAACCAAGAAATTGCAAGTATGTGCTACACGCTATTATGGCTGTCAGTTCTCAACAGCTAATTAGTGGTCTGAGATCTAATACGTTTTTTTTCAACAATACTCTCTTTAGTCCGTGCAAGGTAACAATGATCACTTTATGAGAGCATGATATTGTCAAAAGCTTAAGCTGTTCATGTACTTCAAAATATATTTGTCTGCTTGCCTCAAAATACTGACAGAGACAGCTTTTCAGGACTAACAAAGCAGAGTATTAGGCTTAGCAGTTTCATCAAAAAATATGAATGATTTCTGATTTGAAAAAATAATCTACTCCAGGTTTATGCAAACTTTTAGAGCAGCTACATCTTACATAATGCTCTGCATAACTTACTTGAGACATACAATTCTCATAAAGCCAAACATCCAGAACACAAATGAAGGGAAAAAAGACTAATCCTGTTACTCTTATGTCTGTTTTCAAGAAAGTTTGAATCTTAGCAACAGAAAGACACTGCCTTACTGTTGTCTTATATTTGCCTTGATTACGGAATGCCATTCTGTCAGCTTTTGAGCAAATTGCACCAAATTTTTCACCAAGCCAATCATCAACTTGAGTCTAAGCATAAGTCTTACATTTAACCAGATAAGTTTCTCTCCTTTGCCACCTGTAATGTAGAAATAAAAAAAATAAGAAAGGGTTTTAAATATTACTGCTTAGAGCAGTAAAATTTGATACGTTCTTTTACTGTTCAAAAAAAGATTCAAGAATTATGGTTGTTGTGAAATAATTAGGAAATATTCAGGGAGAATGGATACAACTGTTCATTCTAAGGTCTTTATAACATCTACAAAGCCATCCCTGGAAGATTCAGAAATATGCTGAGCTAAAAATCTTGCTTCCAGGCAAGAGCATCAGCTTAGAACAAGATCTTGAAGCTGACTCCACCATAGACAGGCTTCTTCAGAGTCACGTGCCTGTTGCTGATTTTTGCAGGGCATGTGCATTTGTCTGCACAGAAAATTTTCATTATTAAATGGAAGCATGATGTTGTGAGTCAGAATAGCCAACACAGTGATTTGAACATTTTCAGATAAAGTGATGATCATAGAACCATAAAATAGTTAGGGTTGGAAAGGACCTTAAGATCATCCAGCTCCACCCCCCCGTCATGGGCAGGGACACCTTACACTAAACCATATCACCCAAGGCTTCGTCCAATCTGGTCTTGAACATCGCCAGGGATGGAGCATTTTCAACTTCCTTGGGCAGCCCAATCCAACTCCTCACCACCCTTACAGTAAAGAATTTCTTCCTTATATCCAATCTAACCCCCCCCCCGTTTAAGTTTTAACCTGTTACTCCTTGTCCTATCACTACAGTCCCTAATGAATAGTCCCTCACCAGCATCCCTGTAGGCCCCCTTCAGATACTGGAAGGCTGCTATGAGGTCTCCATGCAGCCTTCTCTTCTCCAGGCTGAACAGCCCCAACTTTCTCAGCCTGTCTTCATATGGGAGGTGCTCCAGTCCCCTGATCATCCTCGTGGCCCTCCTCTGGACTTGTTCCAACAGTTCCATGTCCTTTTTATGTTGAGGGCACCAGAACTGCACACAATACTCCAAGTGAGATACTATAGCTTTGGCTAAACCTTGTGCTTCTTTGGGTGGGTGACTACCGGATGAACTGCTCTTCAATATATTTTCACATACTTTTTGCTGCTGGACCATCGTATCTGAGCCCTGATTCTTCCGTAACTGTCAAAATCAGTCTTTCAGTGTGGCCAGGGAATCAGGAGTTTCTCTGTCAGTGTCTGTGCTGGCTTCAAAATAGCTGTTTGTGATTAGATTTTTTTTTTTTATTATTAAATGCCACCAGTCAAAGTGAATGAGGACCACAAAGGTGTTTTATTGTAGGTGACAGTCAGAGAATTTGGCTTTTGCCCTGGATGAAGTCTGTTACACCTTGACTGTTGATTTGGTGCCCTGAACACATTGCCATCCACACAATAACATAAACTTGTGTACAGAAATGAAACAAAAAAATGTGACCAATGTGTGTTGTCACCACTCCATTTCAACTAGAAGAGAAGAAATATTAACAAAAATGGTGGAATTAGCCTTAAGTGGGATGTTGTGGCATTGTATATTATTTATGGCATGTTAAATTACTGACATTGTATAAAGTTGGCTAGTTTGTAAAACACAACAGAAACAGAAGTCTTCACACTAAAGGATGTTCTGCTCCTCTGATGTGTTGAATATTTGATCTCATCTAATTTTCATCTCAGAAATCTTAAAAAATCTCTCATTTGCAAGCAGTCTTTCTCACATATTACTGGAACCATCCCAAACCCAGGAATTTTCTCTGTTTCCTTGTATGTTTCCTTGGGAGTTCCATAGCTGGTCTCAGAATGGAAAGGTCATTCATGTTTTTTCCAAACTTCATGAGCAGCAGAGTAATTGTGAATGTAGGTTGGAGTTTGTGTTCACATCAATGTTTGAAAATCATTCATAAAATTCATATTTTGAGGCCTGATAATATGTATTATTTTCAACTACAAATACATTATTATACTCATGTAAAATTAATATGATTATAATTTAGACTCTATTGTTAGAAGAGAGACTAGACTTATTCTCATCATTGCTTGGTTTGGTGTCAACTAGTCACATTTATTACAGTGGAAGGTTTAAAAATAACAGCTACTCATCTATAATGTTTCCAAGTTGGATTTGATTAACTATAAATTCTCTGCTTAACCTTTATTTTCCTGTTTTGAAACCTAAGCTTGATTTCAAATTTTCAGTACAATAAATGAGCACCAAGGACTACATTAGCCACACATACAGCTCATCAGATTAAAAATTCAACAATACACACTGCTGAAACTGTCAACACAAACTCAGTGCCTTTGAATTCTACAGTAATTCTTCTTGATGTCATCAGAATTGCAAGAAGGTGAGTTTCTTACAAACAAAAACTAAATCATAACAAAACAGGATTACCTGTTTATAAACTCATATATGTTTGTCTCTAGGCAGAATGACACTGCAAAGCATTACAGGTAATGTTAATCAAAACAACAGTTTTATATATAGTAATAGTAACTAAACTTTAGCAATATGGAGTCTAATTAACTCACAGAAAGTTTAGATGGAAACTTTTTTTCTTTAGCATTTTGCCTTCTCTTGATGGTGATTTAACTGGTGCCTCTACAAATATTTTCTTTACATTACAGAAAATACCCACAGCCTAAATGTGCCGTGCCAGTAGAAACAGGTGAAATGGGCATGATTCTTTATGTAAAAATATACAGTGTCAGGGTCTCAGTGTAAAAGTATTTTTATAAATGTTTATAATTAAAGTTATCAATTCGCTTGTATTCTTTTCCATATCTTTTACTGAGCTGGCCAATTTTCTGGACTATCAAAGTTTTTTCCTTCTGGACTATCAGGGTTTTTTCCCTCTTAACTGCACGGACATCAGCCACACTGATCTTTGAAGGGTTAAACATCATGCAAGGAAGATCCTTTTGCATAAATACCCTTTGTTATTTCCCTTATCTGTAGTTTCCGCAGAGAATTGGACTGGCTAGCAAACCTTTTCCTCTTATTTAAAAGGGTAAGAAAGTGGGACAAGATTAGGAAATACAGGAATTAGTAGAAGAAAGGAGGAAAGATTAAAAAAAGATTGTAGAAAAAAAAAGAAAAAGGGGTAGGAAAAGAAAATAATACAGTGAACCTAAGATTCAGTGAAGCTTGAGAAAACTAAAAATGGGAAAATGAGTGCAGCTGATACTGACAGATGAATAAGAAGTAAAATCTTGCATAAAGATATACAGGTTCTTTTTCTGGTGTTGAAGATGATATGGTTATGACAAACATACCAAACATGAAAAATATTTGCAGAACTAAAAAGTAGATTTTATCCTTAGAAAAATTGTAATGAAAATGTAGAATTCAATGGAACTCATTAATATTATAGCAAAGTTACTTTTATTATTTTGATGTCTTTTTGTTGGCACAAAAGAATAAAATAAAACTATTTTATACACAAAGGCATTGCTGCTTGGCAGCACACTACTTCAATTCAATAGCAACACACTGGTTTATGTTACAAAGTAGTTCTGAATTCTGAAGACATTGACATATCTGTAAGAAGTGGATTCTAAACCAGAGTGGTTTTGTTGAATTAAATATGAAAAGGAATAATGCAATCATTACAGAATTCCTTGTCTTATTTATTTTTATATGGAGTTCAATACAAATATCAACTAATATATGTTTCATTTATCAATGTTATCAAGCTTTCAATTTTTGTTGTGTTACAGAATATTCCAGTGAAACTGTATGACTGTGAATCGTACCAGCAAAACCAGAAATACCACACAAAACTGCACTGAAGGGCTACATACTTTGTTCACACTTGCCATCTTTATAAAGTCTTCTTTGAAACAGTAGTATCTAATAGTGTAACTACTCCTGCTGGTTTCTGGTTGGCCAGAATGCAAGATCATAATAAAACAATTTCATAATTTACGTGTAAGGGAGTAAACAAAATGGTTGAAAGCAAATAATCCTTCACCTACCATGTTCACTCTTGTGTTTTCTTCTTATTTCCATTCTGGCAACTGTTGTTGGATTCTCAGCCTCTCACTAATCCCACAGTACCTCATGATACAACAGGAAAAATCTGATAATCTTCCATCATCCCTCACATTGCGTATTGGGTATGGGTCTGGCTTCTGTTTCAAGTAGGGATCCTGCTCCTTTCAGAGTCCCCCAGCAAGTTAAAGTGCTCCAGTTTTGTTGCTTACTTTGTCTCTGCTGTCCTCATCCTGACTGCCCAAAACTTCTCCCAGATTCACACTCCCAGCTCACTCTTTATTTGGGTTTCCTAATGTAATATAAATCAAACAGGACAGAGGAAAAAGTCACGTTTCCCTCTTCTTATCTTTTTCTCTTCTGCACATTCATATTCTTTCAAACAAAGTCTTAAGTAGCACATACAGTCAGAAAACTGGATATCAAGAAATTCCATTGCAGTGGGTAGACTATATATATTTAGAACTTTACCAAAGTATGAATCCACCAATTAGAAGAACTTGACTTATTTCATTATATGGATCCTTTTATGCCAATAGCAATAAATGCAGAAAAGGCAGTGTGCCTTGTAAAGAGTTATGTTGTGCAAAGGGAGTTAAAAAAAGTTAAAGAATACAAACACTTCGTGATTAACTTCTTGACCACATAAATCATAGGAGATTAATCTAAATATCATTAATGTTGAAGTCATACTTAAACTATCACAGATGATGACTGTTTCATTATGTCTTTTGAAATCAGTGAAAAACACACAACACAATCTTCCTCATTCAGAGGCAGTCAAGGAAGGAGTTAAACTGTTAATGGCCAGTTTTGACCCAAAATGAAATGCAAAGATGTAAATTTCCATAGTGGTTCAAAATGTATGTGATGATAATCAGTAATTCACAAATTACCAACTTGATAAACCGTGACATAGTAATAGTGATGAGATTATCGTGCCAGTTAGAAGCAAATCTATATTCTGCTTCTAGACACACAGAGCTGCTGGTTAAGACTGAGAAAAGAGAACACATGAATATTTCTGTAGTCAGAGTAAGTCCCACAAATAACCAAACGGTTACATATAGAAGGATCTTAGGGAAAAAATAATCATAGAATAAGTGAAGGGTGCTACAACAGTTTCAAAAAATGAGTATTTATTCTTTGTTTATCATGGTAGACTAATCTATGTGTTTCAGAGAAAAAAGAAAAGGAGAGAAATCATTGTCTTCCATATCTCTCCTTGTTGTGCTACTTCTGTACATATGTACCTGTTTACTTGTGCTACCTATGTACCTTTGTATTTCAGTGCTGAGAAAGCTGAGGTGCAGTTATTACAGCTTTTCATGATCCTAGTTACAGTTAATGCTATTTTGCATTCAATCACTTTGATTTTTAATACTGTCTTTTTTCTATTTATCACCGTAATCATAGAGTGCTTTTGGTTGGAAGGGACCTTAAAGATTATCTAGTTCCAACCCCCTGACACAGGCAGGGACACCTTCCACTAGACCAGGTTTCTCAAAGCCCCATCCAACCTGGCCTTGTAGACTGCAGGGGATGGGGCAGCCACAGCTTCTCTGGGCAACCTGTGCCAGTGCCTCACCACCCTCATAGTGAAGAATTTCTTCTTAACATCTAATCTAAATTTACCGTCTTTGAGCTTAAAGCTATTCCCCCTTGTCCTGTCACTACATGCTCATGTAAAAAGTCTCTCTCCAGATTTCTTTTGGGCTCACTCTAGGCACTAAAAGCTGCTCTAGCTCTCCTTTGAGCTTTCTTTTCCCCAGGCTGAACAAACCCAGCACTCTCAGCCTGTCTTTATAGGAGAGGTGCTCTCTATTACTCTGTTTACTGTGTAAGGTCTTTGGGACAGAAACCATTATTTTATTAGTATATATTTATGCTGTAAAAATGTAGTTTAGGTATACCATATATTCAATTTAGTTGTATCATATATCCTTGCTGTAACTGTATTTCCATTGCATGAACATCTTAAACTGGATCCTTCATCCATGAATGGCAAATCAAAGGCTTTCGGCTATGAAACTAATAGGCATAAAAAAATGTGAGACAAAGAGAGAGAAAAATGCATCTTGTATAAGCTAGCTGACAAATTTCCAAGATATACAATGATTGTTATGAAATCTAAATATGTTTTGTGATCTTTTCATGCAAGGGTCTGCCTGGTATCTTCTGGATGAAAATGACTGGGCTATTTCACAAACAGAAAGAACACTTGTGTTTGTGCTTAATACACAGCAGAAAAAAAACAAACCAACAACCAACAGCCAAACCTGGTGATACAGATTTTTAATGATACAATCAGCATAAGTGACAGGAAAACTTTTTGTCACACTGAAAAATTGTCATTTAGGCTGATCTAAAGGTCAAAACCCTGCTATTCCAGAACCTATTAGACTTCACAAAGCCATTGAGAAGAGTAACTAGTGCAGCTCAACGTACAGAAATCTCCACAGATCTAAATGTGAATCAGCAATGAAAAAGCTGAGCAAAGAACAACAAATCTCATCTGAACTACTGTTGGTTGCATAGTACCACTGAACTGAATGCTGGAATCAAAAGCTTCAGCACCGGAACCTTGGCAAAGCAGAGCTCCAAGGTAAGCTCACTTACTAATTAAGGTGTTGAGATCAGAGAAAATTGTGACCTTCAGGCATATGAAAGGCACAACAAAAACTGCTGCTGCATCACTGGGAGGCCTGTTCCCGGTTATGGATAACCCACTGAACCTGTGCACTGATGCAGTTTCCTGATCTTCCAAGTCTTAATATAGTTTCTCCCATTCAGCTGGGAACAAATCTGATGTTTCGCTTATTAGTTCCTGAAACAAGACTTCTGTAACACCACAGAGATATGAAATCTATGCAGTCAAAGGTCAGTTTATAAACCTGCTAAGGCAGACTTCTTCAGCCAATGAATCCAACAAGAAGTCAATACTGGGATAGTCCCCATAATAGAAGATAAAGTATTATTTTATCCTTGCTTTGTTCTTTGACTCTTCTCCAAGTATCTTCTGTTCTCCAGTGCTAAAGAAAACTTATCATGCCAGATAGATTTAGGTTCTCAGAGGGACATTAGCAGTCTTGTCTCTTAAATAACATTGTTATTTTGCCCTACATAGAATAGTATAAATGACCATATTTTTAAAATCTAACTTATCTTCAAGTATATACGTGTATTTTGGGAAAAGAATAAACCTGCAAGGACTGCTTCATGGGTGCTAAAATCAAGCCTTGAGATCAGATCATTCACTAATTGAACTGAAGCACTTTGAAGACAGTAAAAGAGAAGTGGGAGAAAGGTAATGTAAAAGAGATGGAGAAGAATAGGCAGAGAGAAGGGCTGGTGGAGAAAGAAGAGGATGTAGACTGGGAAAGCAGCCTGATTTGGAAGATTTTTCAAGGAGCCTGGGTAAGAATTGCTTGCAGTGAGTTTAGATGATAATTTTTGTGAATGATTGGTTTAAGAAGCAGAATACCAGGGTGCAATAGAATGTAAAGGAAATGTCATGTGTTTGTGTGTTTACCTGTTCTGTAAAGAAGTGCTGTGGAGATGAAAAGCAGTATCACCCCAGTGTGCAAATGACCATCCCTAGTTCAGAGATATGATTATATATATCTCCCCTAAATGCCTGGACTATTATTAGTTTTTATGCTGATAGACTACAGGACACCATCTACCTGTGTATGTGTTTGTTGGAATTTGAAATAACGAGTCAGCTCTATACTAGAGAGCAATTCTTTTGCTTTTCTGTTTTCAATCTCTATTTTCTAAATCACAGCTATCTGAATCTCAGGGACGATACAAACAGCCTGGGTTAACATGGTGCTTTTGAAGCACTGAATTATTCCCAAAGACACTTAAGTCAAGATAAGTCCCAAGACTATTCTACAACAGAGCCAAAATTGGTTTTATGTTCTTTTTTTGTTCTGGAGGCATTTTCTTTGTGTTCTTAGATGCACTGCAGTCTGAATAGATAGGCAGATGTTCGGGTACCTAAACTTAACTGTGATTTAAAGATGAATGGAGAAGGAATAGGGCTTCCTCAATTCTTCCCTAATAAGCCAGGAAGATTATTCATAACCAAATCATGCTCTAGTTAGGCAGATTATATTGAGATCATTTATAAAGGGCAGGGTAGTGAGTAAGCTCATATAGAATTTTCTGGTCCCTGCTAACTGTATTTAGTTCTGATCCAATCTATTGACTGCAGAACATGAATGAATAAATAATCTGATCAATAATGACTAGAAGTCTCTGTCTGCTTCTTCCCACTAGGTTTTCTTCCTACTGGGTTTCCTCCTGGCTCCAAAGATCTTGTGTTTCTGCTGCTCAGTGACCCATTTACTACTACAAATTGGGGTATGCTTTCCCAGAACTGGTGGCAGGGTCACTAGTCATGGCGTCATGTTGGATAATGGGAACTGTGACATGGAGTGTTTTCAAAGATACATAATCCAGATACTTCTGATGGTGCACAGTTTAGCCTTTGGTGACGATGATTAAGAGCTGCTTTGTAGACTGAAACAGTGCTGAGGAGCCTAAGCTAGTCTAGTTCCATGGACTAAGTGTCATTTTATTTCTGAAGTGGAATCAGCACATGTGTTAAAATGTCACTACTTTCTCAGTGCTCTCTTCAGTGCTTGATGCACAAAGTCTCCAGGTGTATTTCCCAAATTCCACAGATAGATACAAATTTTTGGACTGTTGTTATCTGTAGAACCTGTGTTCTGATGACGAGTCACTTTGCATGAAATGTTCCCCAGATGTAGCATTTTACTATCTGACAATTTTTCCCTACACTATTACTTAATTCTTAAAAATATGTTTATATGTACAATAGTGTTTATATTTTCCTTAATTTGTATTATATTGCAGAAATATTTTTCTGACTAACGAACCAAAGATATTGTCTAGGGTTTTCAGAACTTGTTTTGTCCACAAGTCTAGTTCATCATTCATCTAAGATGAGTTGGTGATTCAGACTTTAGATTTGATATACGTGATTTATTTTACATTTTCTACTTGCTTTTCGAGAGTTACAATGTAGGATCATAAAACTATTGTCCTTTAAAAAATACTTTTCTTACTTTATTTACCAAGATTAAGTGTTCTTAACTGTTTATGGTGTCAAACATTGAAAAAAATGACAGGTAATTCAGGCTCAAAGACAATAATAATGATTGACTATTCTTTTACATAAAAGTACCTTACATCCATAGAATAGTAAAATAGACGGTCACTCCTAAAGTTTATGTAAAGCTTAAAATACCTTCCTCATACTCCTGCTATTTTAATTTTTCAGTATTCATTCTTGTTCTCAGGCCTAACAAAAAATTACAACTTTCCCAAATACATATAAGATCCTGTAAATATATCAGGAAAGAGACTGGGAAACCAAAACAGTGTAACAAACCATAAATGTTGCCTCTTTAATGTTTTCAACTTTCCTTTTGTCATAATGGCAGTCCCTTTATGACTCACCATCCAGATTACTGAGAGTTACAAATGTTTAGGCCAAGGAGTCTCAAGGGTTATAGAAATATAAACATTGATTTACCATGCCATCCCCTGGGATAATAGTCTGTCTATAAGCCTGGAAAAGTAATAGGGAAAGAGATGCTCTGCTCTGAGAATTTTAGTTTGTCATTGAACATTTTCAAATGTTTACTTGAGCTACAGACCTGAAAATGCATTCCTATGAAAATTGGAAGTGACAATAAAAATACTTCTTATAATAACATTTCAAAGTGCTGGTCAGATTCTTTGCTTACTTGTTAAACTCATTGAAGCTTATTCTCTCTATAAAAAGAGATGCCTCTCAAGGCATCTTGAGTGGATTTGTTTATCTTATTAATGAAACCTAAAATGTTTAACTAATCTAGAGATTTATTTGAAATAGTGCAACTGAAAAATTAGGTTTTGACAACAAAAAAAGAAAACAGGAGTAGAAGGAATGAGAAAACAGGAGTAGAAGGAATTAAGAAAACTAAAATTAATATTGTTTTATAGATTAATTGATTTTTATACCATTATTTATCATTCCTTGATCTTTCCCAGTGACCTTGATTTTATTTGTGCGGAAGAAACAGTTTGCTAGCTATATGGTTTGCATTTGATGAGAACAGTAAAAAATATACAAAGTAATTAAAAATATATTTATTAATTTCCACTTGAAGATCCCAAAGCACTTAATAAAATCTTTTATTAATTAAGCTTCATCCCCAATCCTGTGAAGATAAACACATTATATATATCTATTTATAGATGAGTAAACTAAGCCACAGCACGCTACTACCACACATAAAGTGTCAGCCTGGGCCAGCAAGAGAAGCCTGGGGCCTGATCCTTCACTGTTTTGGGCTTTGAATGTAATTGCTGACACCTTTGCTAGGTGTGCATTAGGAACTGCTGGTTTGGAAACTCAGCCTTTTGGACATGCTTCATTTATTTCAGAATTGTATGAGCAATTGCACCAAAATGCACAATGTTATGGGATGATGAGACTCCAATAGCTAGTGCATTATCTATCAAAACCAGTTCCTCCCTGTTCTGACCCCCCACACAAGCTACTGCAGGGCTATTCACTCTTTGGTATGTTTTTGCCTTATAAAATTGGGACCTGCTTTTAAAGAAGTACAACTGTATAGATCTGTTTTCACTTCTGCATTGATTTTTACACTCATTTAAATTTTCCCTCCATCTTAAATCTTTCAATGAAAAGTGAAAGAAGGGGAGAAAAAGCTTACAATTTTTTTAGATTTTAAAAAATGTTCAAGATGAAAATATTTTCTAAATTTTTGTTTGTTTATAAACAAAGAGATTTATAAATTGTCATTAGGGCACAATAAGGCAGGTTAACACAATTTAGAAACAAATTCACTGTGTTTCCAAGCTATCAAGTTAGTGCCTTATTAAAATCCCAGTGGCACTGGAGTATCTGAGGTGGGGAAAAAAAGGTTAAACTGCATATCAACTACTGAAGGGAGCTGAAAGGATGTGGAGCCCAATTAAACCTTCAGCACTGCTCTCTCTCATAAACACTTGCTACTTTATTCCCTCTGGAACACATTTCGAGGCAGCTAAAGTGGGAACCCGGCAAGAACCTTTTCATGAGATCTCTGTTATTGAGCCTCAGGTCCAGCCCAGTCCTTCTGGGTGAAAGGCTTCATACTCCCTCTCTATTAATCATCATCTGGCCTTCTAACACCTGGGACTGACTCCAACTCCCACTGTTGCTATATTGACAATATTCCCTGTTGATTTCCTCATTTTCTCAGCCAAGGCTAGAATGACCTCTTTAAAATTCTTTATAAACGTCAGTAATTGCCGCATCAAACTTCAATTCATTACTTTCCCAGGCCTCATGTATTTTGATGATATGAAAGTTGACCACATTTACATGCAAATTGAAGTTTTATATTAATAAGGGCCAGTAAAAAGAGATTGCATGGTAATACTCCATTATGACTTTTAAATACATTTGCCCATGTCTCGACTTGGCATTAGCATGGTCAGACCATGAGGAAATCATGTTGGTCTGATTGCAATTTTGTTTTCCAATTGAAAGTACAATTTCATCAGGTTTCCCTGTCATTTCTAATAATGACTTAAGTTTGCTTGCTAAATTGAAGAATTTCTCCAGGCCTCTAGATGGGCTGGGAAACAGGTGAGGAGACAGCTGCTTCTGTATGAAGTGCTTCATTATGAACTACCACTATATTCAACCCCATAAGGCTTGTTTGATGATAGAAACAAAATTACTGAAGGTCTAGTGCAGCTGAGATTGATTATCTTAAGCATATTAACTTTTAGCATAAAACTTTGGAAGCACAACAGTTCATCTATGAACAGAACCTTTAATATCCTGATCAAAGGATCCTTAACCTTTTAGACTGCTGTTTCATTGTTTGGCCTCAGCTTTTATATGCTGTTATAAGCTATCAGGAAAAGAAATACAACATTCTGCAAAGGGGGAATTGTGTATGTTAATGCAAAACCTCACAAAATCACTTTTCTAAACACATTCAGTTGAAAATCCTATAGTATGTAGTCACAATATCAAATCCATGACTACATGCTGATGTCATTAACATTCATGTTATTGATTGTAGAAATCTGATTACATTTCTCACTGGACAATAAAGAAATGAAAAAGATTTGTGTATCAATGACAGGTTATAGTAGAATTAAAAAATAAAATAAAAAAATGGTCCCTAGAGCTCTAGTGTCACAGGTATTCCGGGTTACTGTTAAATGTGCATTTGGGGTTAGTTCCATAGAGACCAACAATGCTGCCAAAGAGAAAGAAATAACAAAGTACTTTTATAAAATGTAGTTTATCATGTAATTGTCCCAGCTGATGCAAGCCATGCTTCAGTAAAAGTATATGTGATAATATGTTAGAAACTCAAACAAAGATGCTGCAAGTTTATTCATGTAGAGGCTTTTTCTACTTTGAGACCCCTCAGGGTCAGTGAGATTATTAAGGAAGCACATACATAGGGGCTTGTTTGTGTAGACTTTCCACTATATCCTTATAAGACAACTTATGATAGGCATCACACATGTAATAGGTGACATTCTTTGGATGTGCACATTTGTCATTGCAATGATTTTAGAAATAGCTGATGTGATAGAACTAGGCTGTACACTTACTATTTAAAAATTAAGCTGTCATCCAATAGGACCATCTGCTTAAGCAGATCTCTCCTGTTTTTGCAAAGTCTTAAAGATGTCTGTCAACTCAGAGAAGGATTCAGGTTCCTCTTACATGAATCCTTATGTGGATATTGGAGTTGGAATTGATAGTTTGATAGTTCTTCAGAAGTGTGCCCTGCATTGGCCAAATAGTTGAATGATTAAGCTCAATTTTGTTAAAATATTTCCTCATTGTTCTGTTTTTTAACAGAACAATTTTGCTTTTTTATGTCAGATAAGTTTTCAACAGCAGCTTGAATAAAGAGAGGTCAATGAGCACATGATAATACCATAACATTTCTTATTGGTGTTTATAATAGATATTTACACTGGGAGTTGTTTAAGTTATTATTAACTTAGTATACCATGATCTCAGTTACCCCTACTTGCTATCAAAACACAGTGCTATGAATTTATTTGGTAGTTCTGCCTTCCAAACAAAAGCAACAGGTAAATTACTTATTCTAATAAAAGATCTAGTCAAAAGGATTATCATATGACGAAGACAACGCTCAGCCCTTTTAGTCCAGTCCACAAGAGATCAGTGCCTGTTTCACTAACTCCACGACCCTTCTTAACAGCCTGGCCTTAATAGTCAAGAAGAGATTAAATCTAAACTCTGCTTCAGCTTCAGAAGTACTCTTTGCACTGCACAAGTCAGCCTGAAAACTCAGGATGAGAAATCCCTGTATTCAGGGATTCCAACTCCCTCCTTCATAATCAAATACTGTGTGTAGCTGCTTGGTCTGCATTTCACTCTGCCTGGGAGCAGTTGGGGGATGGGTTTTTTGCCTCTGGAAAATCAGGTTTTTTTGGTCTTTGAGAGACGTTTTTTTTGTCTTGGTGGTCTCTGTCATAGCAACTTGAAGTTACAGAACTGGTAATAAGGATATAGGTGCAGGAGTTTTTCTTTGGGAAAGTGGGAAGAATGTAATTATGTTTGATTTCTGCTCAAAGCGGTCTCATTGTTTAAACAGAAAATAATTTCTTTTGAAATACCTGAATAAGTCTGTGTATATAAATTGATTCGGAGAAAACTCCAGGAACAAACCTGCCAACAAAGATTTCAAGCTGACAAGCAGGTATTCTTTAACGCGGTGCCGGGAGACACGGAGGATAACTCCTCCTAACGTGTGTCTCTTTATTGCTAAACAAGCCATCCTTATATAGTCCATGGGCATACATACATATTCATGAGGCTACTTATGGTTTACGTTATTTTCCAGAAAGTTCCCTGCATGTGTACAAAAATTTGGTGTTGGTCTCTGAGGGTCGTTTACTTCTTCCAATGATCTTCATCACTTCTGGCAGCCTTTGAAGCATGCACAGTAGATGCTTATACCAGTTTAATTGGTTCGTTAGCACCAGAGACATAATAATCCTCCTATCCTCCTACTTATCAGTTAGTTTAACTGTAGTCCATCCTGGACCCCTGCCGTTCCCAGATACTCCTTATCCGTGTGTCATGTTCTTCTAGGCTGTTTTTCTTAAAACATCAACTATAACGATTTATTTTGTGCCATTAAGTTCTCTAGCTGTACTCTATTTTTTTTTCTATATATCATGCACCTCAGTAATTTTCCATTGCTACTGTTATAAAGTAATCAAACTTAACATTGCTCAAAACTAATTCTAAAGGTTTATATATTCTGTTTTGTGATTTTGTGTTCCCCTTGTTTCAAAATACGTATATGTGTTTATAAAATGGCTAAAAACTAGAAATCTTAGAATCATAGAACCATTCAGGTTAGAAAAGACCTTTAAGATCAAGTCTAACTGTTAAATCTTCTGCCTGTCAAAATAAAGCCTGTAAATAACATTGTAAATAACACATAACCTTGAAAAAGAAAGAGCACCAATAAAACAAGTGGTAATTACGAATGTCTACTGACAATCATGGTAGATTTCAGGAAATCAGAATGGTTGTACAGCTAAGATTCAAGAAAAAGAAAATTGCGGAATACAAGAAAAGTCAATGAAGACGGTAACTAAACTTGATTGATTATTTATTTCTCTTATGTGTTCCCTTTCCTCATCTACCATATGAAAACATCCACAGGACAAGTACAAACTGTAAGAACTGATCTTATAGTCTGTAAGAGTGGTGGCAAAGTAAAACATAAAAGGGTCAGGTAAGGGTTTCACCACCTAAAGAGAGTAAGATTTAGATTATCTGTGCAAATACAGAGTGTTAGTAAAAACATAAGAATATCCAGATATCATGAATGAAGTCATAATTAATATGATACAGAAAACTCTCATCCTTGAAACTGTAAGAAGTTAAAGGCAGAAAGACTTGCCCAAACCTTTTTTTTTTCAAAGCCATGTTAATAAGAAGTTGGCACAAAGTTAACTTGTTTCAAAACTTTTACCTTGGACATATGTTTCTAATGCTATTTGAGAGATTTTTCATGGCAATTCAAAGACTTGATATGAAAAGTAAATAGTAACTTGAAAATGCACAGCCATATGAAAAAAATACTTAAATATGTAAGAAAATTAAAAGAACAAGATTAAAAGAATACAAAGATGATATTAGAAACTGGAGCTGAAGGAAGAGTACATAAATTCACACCAAACACCAAACTGGTAATTATCTTAGATTTATGGTTGTTTGCTGGTACATATTACTGTTCTAGACTAAATGGCACTTGATTTTCTCCTTTCTCCCCAGGCCAGGACTGCTGTCATTCACAGCCTGTACAGAGCAATATAATTTAATCAAGACAATGATTATTTCCATATGTTTATTGTAATACTCCCACTCCTCTGGAGATCAGTTACAGAGGTCTCTTTCCTCATCAGTCCATTACTAACCCAAAAGCTAGAATGACACCAATAGCAAAGGCTCCGTTTTTCTGATTTCTGAAGTGTGTTAAATGACAGAGATACTGGTACTATGGGAGACACTGCTCAAAATCTAAAGAGAGTCATATATGGTGTATTGTAGTTGAAGTTTAGTATTTCAGAAATGTAAATTGAAAAGAGATTGAAGGTTTATATATGCTTTACTCTCTACAGCTATGCATAGGTTAGCAGTTTGGGTGTTACTGTCCTATGTATAGCTCTAAGAGACATGAGAATAACTAGGAAGAGACTGACACATCAAGAAAAAATCAGGGATAATGCCTTTCAAGAGATGGCAGAAGTAACTTGTTCTTCAGGCTGAAAAAAAAGAGGCAATTTAGGGAACCATCTTCAGTTACATTAAAATAATATAACAGCAAAGTAAAAAGAAAGAAATTACTCTGAATTTTTATTGAGCATAAGAGAAGTAAGGTATTAAATTGTGATAAAAGAAAACAAAGTTGGAGATTGGGTGAGAAACAAATGAAGGTGATGATGGTCCATCACTGGCAGTGTTCAAGGCCAGGTTGGATGAAGCCTTGGGTGATATGGTTTAGTGTGAGGTGTTCCTGCCCATGGCAGGGGGGTTGGAGCTGGATGATCTTAAGGTCCTTTCCAATCCTAACTGTTCTATGATTCTATGATTCTATGGCTAAGTGTTGTAATAGACTGCCCAGGGAGGCTGTAGAACTTCTGGCAGCGTGTTAAGGAAGAGGTTAGACAACATTTGTCAGGAAATATTTACCTATAACTGTTTCCAGATCTGGTCATGGCATTACATGGTTCCACAGACTCATTCCAGCCCCAAATGCTGAGAGGAGTCTTTTTTTTTTTTCTGTTAAAATCATGGTGAACCCAGGTATTTCTACTCGCTAACACTGATTAAAACTGTTTATAGTATTTCAAACATTTATTACTATGGTTTGTATGACTTACTATGAGTTGCTTGTTCATTTAATATTTGTTTTACTCCAAAATCAAATGATAGTCTTTCTGTTTTATGGTGACCGAGACCTATTAAGTGTCATTTGATAAACAAGTATTTTAGAACTGATTTTGTAACTTTGGTATTTCATATTCAGTTGAACCAGAGAAAAGGTGTTTTAAGAGTAGTCAGTGTAGGCCATGATAACTATTTATTTACATTAATCAGGCCTTGTTCTCCACCGTACAAGAGCTGTGGGTGAGTCAAACTCTACTGCAGCATTCCATGCTTTTATACTATGTTAATGCTTGGTTTTCTAGCCTCACTGTGGTCCATCTGCATCAACCTGGAATATAGAGTGGTTCTGACAGAAATTTCTCCTAACAGACTGATGGAATACTTATTTATACTACTGCAGCAAGTTTTTCTTTCCCCTTTGTGATATAGGGAAAGGTCAACCATGTAGCTGCTCTTTGGTTCTTTCTATATTATTTCTTTTTGTTTTAATTGACATAAACCTTTATTCTCTACGGAAAGTTAAAACAGAACTAGAAAAAGCTTGTAGATATCATATTTACCTATTAAACAAGACAGAAATGTTCTTATCTGCTTTATGAAAAATGTGGCTTTATTTTAAATTATTTTGCAAAGGCCATGACTATGATTTGTCACCTGATTATCAGCTGTAAAAGCATTATTAAATATCCTCCCCATTCAACCATTTATTGTTTTCATATGAAAGTAGTAAACAATGACTATTGCATACATAACTCTTCAGTACTGTAAAAGCAGAGGGCTGAAGTGTGCTGTCCTTCCTAAGATATTTCAATTTAAACATGGCTGCATTGCAGTAATGTCACATCTTGTTTACACTGTGGACTTGGTGGGAGACAGGGATCATTACAGGGAAATGCTGAGAAAAATACATTACACACCAGTCATAACCATAAAAGAAACTAAAGAGAAAGAGATATACTGATGCACTTGCGGCTTCTGTAATAGAACAGAAGAATAGGATTGCACTGAGAAATGTACAAAGGCAGTAAGTTTAGAAGAGAGTTACCACTGTGCTAAATTGTCAAGCTTGAGTCAAATGATATTACTTCTGACACCTCTGGCTACAGTACATTGCTTTTGGATTCAGTTTCTCCACTTTTCTTTGGTTGCTGCAGTCAAGGCAATTCCCTTGTGCTTTGATTGTTGAGATTATCCTCTTTTATATAGATCCCCCTTTCCCCTTCTTTCCTTCCTCTTTTTTGTACTAGCATTATGGGTGTGAGCAAAGATGATGCAGACTGCTGTAATCTAGTCATTGGCTTAGATAGCCAAAAGCAAACACAGTACTGTACTGTTTGCATGTTTTTTGTTGCATAATAAGATAAACATTATTAATTAGGGGTATCCACATATAGAAAAATGAACTTCAGTAGATCCCCAGCTTTTATGCTCATATGCAGTCCATAAGTGTCAGCAGAAATAATATTCAGCTACTGCATTTCCCCTTCATTTTTTTTTTAAATCACAGGTATCTCTCTGAGTTTCTGCTGTTTCAAATCAGAAAAGTTTGTAGCATATGGAGAATGCAACCAGGTTTCAAGAGTTAAAGAAAAACCAGAAGCACACCACCACCGCCCACATGGACCTTATAATTGTTCCAAACTTGCATAGTTTCCATGCTACAAGTATGACCAAAGCCTGTTGTGGTGGTCCTGCCTTGAGTACCTTGCAGGGCAGTGATAAGGTGAGAACAAAATGGAGATGAGAGCTCAAGAGACTGTGTTTAGTGCCAAATGCATTAAACAGCGAATCAGAATCATACAGACCAACAGCCAAAGTGAAGCAACAAAATATATGTAAGTCTGATAGATAACCTAGATACACAGTCTTTCTGCAACTAGAGATGAGTGAGCAGCAAAAAGACTAATAAATGACAAGAGGCAAGGAGGTCACTGGTTAGGGAAGAGATATGACAGGAAGGGCTGTAACTAAGCCTTACTTGCTGTTATCTCCCTATCAGTTGCAACTTGTCCCTTCAGTAACCAGTGCTAAAGCCTGAACTATTTCAAAACCCTTCCTGAGATAGGCTGTCCTTCCTTGGTAATCTTGACCAAAAGCTTGATCCTATAATGTAGTATGAGTGGAAGACAGCAGAACATACTGTGTTACCAGAACTGGGAATAGACAGAAATGTGGACTCTGTCCTTTGTTAAAATTCTTCAGACTAATTTTAATTTACTACACTATACAGTGAATTAAAGGTACAATTATTCAGAAAATAGAATAAGTTTTGAATTTTAGGATACCAGTGAAATAGTCTGTCATAGGCTAGTTTGATACTTCCTGGGAAAAGTAACGCAAAATCAGTGGGTTTTTAATGACTTTCTAAGAGTTGAGTTTTTTTCTTGTTTATAAGTTTAGAGTAAAATTGCCTTGGAAATTATTTCAGTAATCAGATGTACAAGACAAGCTATCTGAAGGAACACCAAAGAAAATAAAGGAAAAGAAAAATTAAAAAAATTAACTCCTAGAAAATTTGGCACATTTTTAACTAATGTATCAGCATTAGAAATGTATCAGCAGACTAGTCATCAAATTCTGTTGCTAGGATTACAGGCACTGTATAATATATATGTTCTCATGAAATTATTGATGTCATGTCAAAAATAGTACATTTTAAATCTCATTGATGTGTTTCAAATGTGATTTTGCTAATGGTTACTTGTGTACACTAATGTCCTGAAGAAATGCACTCCTCTCATGGTTTATAATAATTTGTTTTTTTCTGCCATCATCATTATTATTCTTTAGCATAAGCAGTTCCTCTTCCTCCTTTATTTCTTACAAGTATTTATTTGCTCTTTATATTCAGTGATTGTGTCATGTCTTTTTAGGTAGACTAAATAAACTAAACTCCAATGCTCTGGACAACGGATCAAGAAGAATAGCTTTCCAGGATACTTCTCCATAGTGCTCCTGTCTTCAAACAGTATAATGGTTACATAGCACACAGTTAGAAGACTAGTCACAAAAAGTAAATAATTGAGCTTATAAGCACTTTTGTTTTCATCTTGATTATAGTTATTTCCAGTTTTATAAAGCTAACATAATACACTCTGTATCAATTTCAGTTTTCATTGTTTGTTTTGGGCCACATTGATTATCCCCTCCAGTAATATTCAGGCCCTGCCATCTTCAGTGATGTTTGTTCTGTAAATGAGTTGTAGTACACACAGACAGTGAAAAAGTCTTGGCAAGTCTGATTACTCAGAATCAATTTATATTATGCTTATGCTGTTACAAAATATCTTCAGTTTTCTGGAGCAATGGGCCCATGGAGGCACATAGTAAATGAAACTGAAGCACAAAGTTTATACTGAGATAGACATATGGCAATTAGGCAGTCTATTCTGTGCATTCTGCATTTAACTAAGTTTCAGAAAACTTGTTGACTGTCAGTTCCTTTCTTCTTTTCTCAGCTTCCTTTATTTACCTTCTATATACGATAAAACTTACTTTTTTTTTTGTGTGTCAGATTTATCTTTTACTTACCTTGACAGCCTTTCAGTGCTGAAAAACCCCAAATTGGTTTTCCCTGTAACTCTACATTAAGTAAAGAAGCATTATCGATAAATATTTTTTATTCCACAGAAGGAATGAGCAAGCCTCATACAGCCATAGGGCAGAGCCACCAAAATCCTCTAGACCAGAACTTCTGAAGTGCTGTTAAGATGGAATTGAAGTGCCTGACTTCAGAAGAACAACTTGTAAAATCAGCTTTAACTGCTGACATATATTCAGGTGCCTTTTCTCTACATTGTTTGTATTTCTCATCCCCACTGACTTGGAAACATTGGTTTAATGGTATTCAGTTCTTCTCCTCCTCCCATTCCTAGACTAGGGAGAGTATAATTCCTCTATGGTATGGTAATACACAGAATATGATTTTAAAGATGGATAACACATCCGCACTCTCCTCTGTTTTTAAAACACTACAGAGAACTGGGGAAAAAAAAAAAGAAAAAGATTTTGTGTTCTAAATAAGCATCAAGAAATAACTATTTCTCTGGTAGCTTTTACAATCTTGCTTGAGCATCTCATGTTAGGAACTGCAGTCTATGAGTTTCTCTATCCCCCATTTATTACTGAGTACCTCTGTCACTTAAATCAGCACTGGGAGTCCTCCTTTTGAGCTAGGCAGTGTGTGCATTTTAGGAGACTGTAATGGGGAACATGGGTCTACTGGGAAAGAACAGCCTGCATGATGCTGTGTTTTAGACCTGTGACTGAAATGATGGTAACACACTGATGTTATTACTGTTGCTAAAGGGTGCTTTCATAGTGTCAAGGCCTTCTCTGTTTCTGTTTCTGTCCTCTCAGTGAGTTGGCTGAGGGTGGACAAGAGCCTGGGAAGGGACATAGACAGCACAGTTAACCCCAAATGATCAAGGAGATATCCCATACCACATGATATGGTGCTCAACAGTAAAAATGGAGACAGGGGAGAGAGCAGACTTTTCAAATTAGCTGTTACTCACAGACTGGCATGTCATTAGTCTGGGGTTGTAAGATGCTGAGTAATTGTCTAGGTGTAATTTTTTTGTTCTGGTTTGATTTTCCTTCAGTTATTAAACTGTACTGGAAACCACGAGTTTCTCTTGCTTTTTCCTTTCTGATTCTTTTTCCTATCTTGCTGGAGTGAATGGGTAAGTAGGTGGGGGTTTAGCTACTGGCCAGGATTAAGCCACTGCATACCCCTATGTGTAAAGTTGGACTGTCACCAATATATCATAGAATTATAGAATCATAGAATCATAGAATGGTTTGGGTTGGAAGAGACCTTAAAGTTCATCCACTTCCAACCCCCCTGCCATGGATAAAGACACCTTCAACTAGGATCAGATTGCTCAAAGACCAATCCAGCCTGGCCTTGAACACTTCCAGGGATGGAGCAGCCACAGTTTCTCTGGGCAACCTGTTTCAGTGTCCCACCACCCTCATACTAAAGAATTTCTTCCTAATATCTAATCTAAGTCAACCCTTTTCTAGTTTAAAGTCCCTTTATACTATCCCTACATGTCTTTGTTAAAAAGTCCCTCTCCAGAGGCCCCTTTAGATACTGGAAGGCTTTTATAAGGTCTCCCCTAAGCAGAGAACAAGAACTCTCCTTGTTCTTCAGGCTGAACAACCCTGTCTTCATAGGAGAGATGCTCCAGCCCTCCAATCACCTTTGCAGCATCTGCTAGACTCTCAACAGGACCAGGTCCCAGAGGTGAATGTGGTACACTAGGTGAGGTCTCCTGAGGGCAGAGGGGGAAAATCACCTCACTTGACCTGCTGGTCACACTTTTTTTTGATGCAGCCTAGAATCAATGTAATCTTTCATGTTTTCCTAGCTGAAATGTAATATAGGTCCAGGATATGAAAAGTATGGTCTTGTGTCTAAAGTACAACTTTCAGCTAATGAGTTATGCTTAAACAAACATCTTAGACTTTCAGAATATATAGTGTTGGGTAAGCTAGTTATCCTTCTAAATTGCCATCAATTCTGTTAGAATTGTTAGTGCAGAACTGCAAATTCAGCTACTTCTAAGTCATTCACTGGTGTAAAAGCTAATAAAAGGAATATATGGAGTTCTGAACTCATTTCCATTATAAAAATGGGTCTGGTACGGCCTACTACAAGGCAACAGGCATTACAGTAATTAGGAATAAGAAAAGTAGTTAGCAACCCCATTTTATTTCCAGAAATATAAACATTATTCTGCCAATTCTGTTATTATTAATAGCATGAGTCTCAAAGTACTTGATATTTTTCACTTATGGTCCCAAGTTCTGTCAGGAAAAAAATTGTATCATAATCCTCTATTATCCTATTTAAAATATATACATGTATTCATAATGTTAGGTGATTGCACCCCTGTAATCTATTGAATAAATAAAAGTAACAAAAATCTTACAATTTTTAAATTATATTTTTGGCTGTGTCCTGGGTTCAGCAGTAGCAGTCAATTTTTCTCCTTCTTAGTACCTGGTGCAGTGCTGTTTTTTGACTTTCAGCCTGGGAACAGAGCTGATAACACCAATGTTCTTAGTTGTTGCTATGTAATGTCTACTCTGACCAAGGACTCTGTGAGTCTCATGCTCTGCCAGAGAAGAGGGGAAGCCGGGAGGAAGCAGAGAGGGGACACCTGACCCAACCTAGGCAAAGATGTATTCCATACCACAGCACATCATGCCCAGGGAGGTAACTGGAAGTTACCTGGAAGGGCACACTCTCTTCTGGGTCGGGGTCATTTTGGTGAGTGGTATCGTATTCTCTTCCCTTGCTATTTCTCTTATCATTATTATTATTGGTGGTAGCAGTAGTGATTTGTGTTATACCTTAGTTACTGGACTGTTCTTATCTCAACCCATGGGAGTTACATTCTTTTGATTCTCCTCCCCATCCCTCCGGAAGCAGTGGAGGGAAGTGGGGGAAGGAAAGTAAAAGGGAGGGGGGGGGTGTGTGAGAGAGAGACTGTGTGGCTGTGTTTAAACCATGACAGGCTGGTGTTTTGGAAGTGTTTGCTATTAACAGTACTGGAAGACTTATGAAAAAAGTTATACTTTATTTTTTGTATACTACTTACTAGGAAGTCTTATTTTCATAAGTCTATTTTCTGAATTAACATTATACCAGAATATGGATAACTTTATAGTAACTTTCCAGTGTGCATCCATATCTGACAGGTGGAATTTTTGATGATGTGTCATTCTCTTCTGTACTTTAAGAGCACGGTCCACCTCCTTAGACTTACAAACATAATTTAAGAACCTAAACCTCCCAGATTTCCTCACGGCACTTTTATGATGCTTATGCAAATATTTTAATATATGATGTAACTCTGGTACATAATTAGTCAGTAACGAAGTATCTTAGAATCCGAAGAGAAAAAGAAGCAGTAAGCTTAAATGTAATAGTGACTAATAAACTTATCCCATTTTTGACTTAGACAAGATGTCTCTGTTTAGTGTTGAAATAAGTGACAGTCTTTTCTACTTCACCTGTCAACAGTTATGGGTGTATCAGTCCCAGGGTGCTCTTTGCTCTGCTCAAAATCTAGGGAAGTTTCCTCCCTCATCACTCTAGCTCTTTCCAACTTGACTTTTTGTCTGCACAGGAGGCCAGGATTTAGTCTTGGTATTGTAGAAAAGCTTGTATAGGATTAAAAGAGTGGACACCTGGTTGTATTCCTTCACTGCAGTGATGATGGCTGTATTTCCAAGCATTCCGTCTGTGCTAGCTTACTTTGACACCTTTGGGTAGCTGGAAGGGCTTTTTAACATCATACAAATTAATCCAGCCTCAGGCTGGATTAGCTGCAGTAATGGACAGCATATAAGGGTTTTCAGGCACACAGCCATCTACACCTTGACAGGCTTGCTGCTCTTCCAATAATTTATTAAATCTTTGACGAACTTTAAAAGAAACTGTCAAGATGTTTCATCATTTTTTCTTCTTATACCATTTTTAGTAAATTTATTACACATGAAAAAAAGACATCCCTAGGCATATCCCAGGAGCACTAGGGTAAGTTTCCTCACTCTTCTGCCAACATGTTTCTGTCGTGCCCTGGAGGTAGCACCTGGATAGAGAGGGTAGTTCTGTTCTTCATTTCCTTGGCCTCTCAGCTGACAATATTAACCAGCTAATTAGTGATGATTGGAGTGGAGGTTTTTCATTATGCAGAGGCATTTTATTGCAAATTTTCTTATTATTAAATTGTTTATAACAGTCCTCAGTATGTTACAACTGAAACTGGTTTTTTTTATCAGTTCATCACATGCACATTCTGCTTTATGAGTACAGGGGCTGCGTGTAAGTGTAAGGCTCCTAGCAGAAGAAACATACTGTTGTCTGTTTTAGAGAAAAGGGCATTTAGAGTGTTTGGGAACAAAAACAGATCTGAAAAATTATACACATGGGTGAAAAGAGCAACACAGCTGAGTTTACTGTACTATTCCTAACAATATCTCTTTTCACTTCTAAACTGTAACTAGCTCCTGAACATGTTCTCTTTCCTTATGTACTTGCGGGTATTTTGCTAACAGAACTTAGAGTTGTTGCGGCTTGTGAAGCATTATTAACTTTGCTGACTTTGTATCCATGGAACGAGTCCATGGCCTGATGTTTCAGGGGACAAGTTTTGAGCTTCTTATACAGCTTTTATTGTCTTTACTCAGAATAAGGGCTGAAAAATGGAATTATGATAACAGGTTGCAGTCCTTCATTCATAACTTTCTGCTATTTTAGTTAAAAATAAACCAGAATTCCTTGCAGGTTTTTTTTTTTAAATCTTGGTAAATATGGAAATTTGCTTATGCACTCAGCAAAATCTTGAGTATTTTGGCTATTAATAGGTTTTGGCTGTTCGGTTTACTAGTGGGGTTTTAATACCCAAATAATCTGTGTTTCCGTACATCTAGACTGTTATTATTGTTTGTTTGTAGAGAAATACATGCCAGATAATAAAGTACCTTTGGTGAGAAAAGTAAAAGACTAGTATTGTCATGGAATATTTTGTACAAAGCATTGAAAGTGTGGAGAGGAGTTAGAAGTTATAACACAGTTAATGTATTTATGTATCTTTTGCTGTGTACACATAAAGAAGGCAGCACATGCTTTCCCCTAATTTTCGCATAATGCCTGGAGGGTGGGAAGCAAAAGAAGGGAGATAAATAAAGAGGGAAGGAAGAATGCAAATTGGCTACAAGGCAAGTTGGTGGTTCATGATCCTTCCTTTGACTTTGAACTACTTCCATTAATGAGTAATTTTGCAAAGCTGCAATGAGTTCTCCGGTTGCAAGAAAATTCAACCTAGGTTGCCCATGCAGGTGTGCATGGGAAGGAATGATACAAGAAGTCTTCCAGAATGTATTCATTCTTCCAAAAATGTATTCATAATTTCTGTTTAATAACTAAACCATTGTGTCTGAACATCACTTTAAGACATGAAGGATCAGATGTTAATAAACGCAGTTTTGAAATGTACTGCTTAAAAAACAGGGAGGGTAGAGTCCTCGATCCAATCCACTGTGAAATGAACAATTTTGCTGAGAAGATGCATAGTAAGGTAGCTGCCAGTATATTAGGTTATTATTTTGTCAATTGATTCATATGCAGCAGTGCTTGATTCTGGTGAAAAAAAAAATATATCCACCACGTCCAGTTAATGAAAAATAGCAACCCCTTTGATATGAATAATCATAAGGAAGCTACCTGGGAAACTTCCCCTTGTCTTTAACATAAACATTATTATTTATCAGCTGGAATGTAACATTTATGTTTACAGCTAATAAGGTTGTGAGCAGCTAGTGTCATCATAATTAATCTAAGAATTTTGATCCCGTTATCTCACTTGAGGGTGAGTTAAGTTATAAGACTCATTATCTGTCTGCAGTCTTCCTTTATCTAGAAGAAAGTCTTACCTAAATCAGTTTCTCACAGTGTTTAAGACTGCTGACAAGTGTTGTGCAGACTCTTGCTAGAAAATCAAATCGAAAGTATCTTATTCTAAATCTGGACAAAATTCTCTCCTTCAAAAGATCCATTTTGAGGAAGTGAGTAGGACCCTGCATGCTTGTGAGATGGACAGAAAAAACTGAGAGAACATCTTTTTTCTGGACTGCAAGATTTTGGCATAAGACTGAAAAAGGAATCTGTGGAAAAGATTATCTGATTCAAGTAGAGGTGTAGGAGGTAGGTATCAGCATAAGCATCTATATACTTGACACAGGAAAACAGAAGAGTGTGTGTGCAGGAATGGAATTGTCTGATATTTGCTTGGGGTTTTTTGTTCATAGAAATTAGCATAGTAAAATATTGAATTAATAAAAATATGTATGCCAAAAAAGAGTCATTGTCAAAATTTCCTACATGCAATCCAGCATCTAAAAACAAGGCACAAATCCCACAAAAACAACCGTGTTCATTGTAAAAGTCTGATATTCTCAGGCCTTCTCCATTGTCTGCTGTATAAGACAAAGTGTTTTAGAAAAAAAAGAAAAAAGTGATAATCTAATAAGGTGATTGTATACAAAAATAGGGAAAAGGTATGTGTTTGTGAAATATCATCTCTGGCAGCAGTTCTAGACCTGGTCTTTCTTAGCTTTCAAGAACTTGAACTTAATGCTGATATTTAAAACTTTTAAAATTGTTCATGCATACTAGTAATAATATGTGTGCTTTTACCATTTAAAGCATAACATTTCTAAACTGTCTTTTGTTTAACTGATATTTGTGTTACATGTTGATTATAGGGTGTCTTGTAGCTATCTCTTAATCAGCTGTAGTTAATCACTTGATTTGATGGACAGATCAAATGAATATTTTTTATGAAACTGCTTCTTTTAATTTTTCTAGAATTATATATTTTAGATCAATTTGGCATTAAATATATTCCTCTTTATGCATCAAAATAAATCAAGCTAATCTACGTTTGCCACCTAAAATAGGATTCTCTTAGTAAGTGGATGTGAAGAATTATTCAATTTCATATGTTGAATCATAATAAACTTTCTTTCTACTAATTCACTGATCCACCCAAAGTAAATAATTTGTAGGGAAAAAGGTGAAAAAATGTCAAAACATATGGGAAGAACATATTTCACATATGCAAAACATATTTGTTAGTTGTTCTGTTATATGAAGATTTCTATTATGTGGAGATACCCAAATGAAGTCATATGAAAAATTGCAATATGTTCAATAAAAATCTTTATTTCCTCAAAATTCTGCAAACTTAATAACTGTTGTTTATATTGAGCTATTATATATATCTTAATTTTGCAGAAAGATGAGCAACTTAGAAGTTCTTTCCTACTTATTTAGATTTCACATTTGTACAGGCAGTCTAATAGGAAAACACTAAGTGGCAGAGATATAAATTGTATTGTTGTAAAACTTTAAATCCACAATATATGGCTTTAGTTATGAAGGAGTATCTAAAATGCTACTACTGTTTTTATGAAATTGAACCGTAACCCTGATTTGAATAGAGCACTTAAATGACTGGTGCTACTGAAGTATTAAATAGCAGACTGGAGTACTACTTTCAAAAATAGGAACTGTTGAAACAGGCTAGTGGTATAACATTGTACTCCACAATAACTAGTGGAGTATGGAAATCCTTCAAATATTATCTGATCTTCTATGACCTTGACAGTGACACTCCAACATTTGGAAAAAAAATATAAACAAGATCAGCAGATTTTCTATAGCAAAAGTTTAGGAAAGCAAGGGTAAGCTAACTATAAGGCAGCCTTCTTGGAATAATCAGTCATAAATACACTACAAGCTAGAAAGGTAGGGTTTGAGCTTTGCAATGCATCTTCCAGACTCAAGTGACATAGCAGGAAAATCATAAAAGCAGTAAGCCCAGTCTTGCTGCCACTCAGGTGAAAAGCAGAACTAGTATTTACACTTCCTGTGCTCTGTCCCTACAGCTGTCCCTGCTCATAACGCCACCTGCTAGCAGATCTGTGAATTGTACCAGGCAAGGACAGATGGTCCTCCAGAGGACTTACTTTTATTCTGATGTCAGCAAGAAGAATCAACAAGGTACATGCAAACATTTTGAAAGAAAAAGACATTGTATGAATCCACGTATTAACATTGAACTACCCAAGACAGGTAGTGAAGCTAACGAGGTACTGACACGTGGGATCTGATGTCCACGTTTTCTGGGATGTGAGTACCTGAGGTTTTTGGAGAAGAATGAAGAGAAACATCATAACAGATTTTCTTAGTAACTAAGGGTATCACTCCTAAGATTGAAAAACATGCAGTCAGCCTAACTCTTTCCATCCTTATTGGTCTCAAATAAAAACTATTTTATATGCGCAATATATATTAGTTCTCCAAACCGCAGTAAGATAACCATTAACTACAGAATTTTCTCTTTTTTCTTCACCTTTATTGCTAAAATATTAAAACAATGAGTTTGCCTGGCTGCATAATCAAAGGCGATTTGAATGAATCTGCTTTTAGAAAGATATAGAGAACAAATTGAAGTTATCTTTTAATATAGAAATCACCAGACTAAAAAAAAACATTGTAAAATGTTTCTCTTAAAAAAAATATATATATTATTAATGTAGCCTTTCCTAAGCAGGTTATAATTACTCTTCTGAGACATTCATATTGTATTTTCAGCATGAAAAAGCTCACAGAACCAAATGATGATACACTAAATCTTGTTGTGCCATAAATGTGTTGCTGTTATTAATCTTTACCTTGGCAGCTGTTGAGTTTAAATGCTTATCTAGGAAATGTATAAATAATGTCAGTATTAGAAAAGATTGACACCCATCATAATCTATCTTCCAGTTGTCATAAATGATATTAAATTACAAGTTAAATACTCTGACTGCTTTAATGACTTGCATGGAATGGAACTTCATTTTGGTGGAACAGAATGGACTTAGTGGGCAGAAGCTCTGTCAGACTCAGACACCAGCACTGATCAGAAAAACAAGGCCCTTCCTAATTGCGGCAGTGGTCTGTTGTGTTAGGCCTCACATACAAGTAACATATTTCAGGAACAGTGGCATAGTTTCTGAGCACTTTTAGGTCCCTTTAGGTTCCCACTGAAAGTATCTTCACTCAGTTAAATATGACTGAATATCAAATCCATAGGATGCTTTTACTTGGCCAAGTCCCAGATTTTTTTTTCCCAGTCAATTAAAAAGTAAGAAATATGAAAAATCACTTCACCTATTCAGGCCAAAAGATTGAAAAACTCTCAAGCTTGTCATTCAGTTTTATATCTCAATTGTGTCCGTACTCTATCCAAAAGAAAAATGTCTTTGGATGTCAAAGATGCTTCACCAGACAATGAAGTCTTCCAGCTCCTAAGTGAGCTAGATTTATGAATGTCACTGACTGTACAATAAGTTAAAATGTTACTATGTTTTAATTTATTAGTTAATGTAATTTTAAGGTATATTTACCTGTATTTCACTGTTCAGTAGAAGTTAGGAAATACCGTAATGTTTCTTCTAGATGTCCCTTATGAATTTGTGATAAGCTTGGGTTGTGTTTGACGTGTTTGACGTGTTTGACATGTTTGACGTGTTTGACATATTTGACATGGAGAGCTTAGAAGAGCTAACAAAGACAGGTAGACCAGTATGTCAGAGGTTTTTGGGTTTTGTTCTTTTGATGTAATGTTGTTTGAAGCCCCTGATTTCATTAACCAGATGTAGTTCTTCCACAATTTTCAGATCAAAAGTGTATATTTTTCATGTGGATGTGGGGAGAAATGCCATTTCTTTGACAAACAGAACATGTGTGAAGGTACTCTAAGACTTTCTGAATTTTTTCAGTGCATCTCCTTTTTCTTTTAAAATACATCTACCTAATGCAACATATACTATGTATGGAAGAACAGCATCTCATGCTTAGCACATACTTATATCTCCTAAAGATTGCACTGCAACATTCTTGCTAAATACTTAAGTAATCAGTTCCTATAGATTTTTAACAACAGTGTGGATATTCACTTTTGGTAGTGGATAGAAACTCCTTTCAGAGATTTATAGTGTTGTTGGTGTTTAACAAGTTATAAGTATCCTGAGTTGTTTTGTGTGTGCATGTGCATATGCTCATCTGAGTGCACATGCACCTTGATGGTTTGTTTTACTTCTCTTACTCCTTATAAAAAAATAAAATAAAATTCAAGCACAATCTGTACTTGCAGAAACAGATGTAATTAACAGGATAAAAATGCATCTCATTGGACTTTAATTTCTTTTTTCTCTCACTTATGAGGAATATACACAGAATATTCCTGTGTTTATTTATATCCCTAACTATTAAAACTTTATTGTGGTAAAAATTATTAGTATGTTGATTATAGGCCACAGCATGAGAATACAAATTAAAATCTCTATGTTACTTTAAAAATTTGTTCCTAGACTTAAAATTCCAGGTTTCCGTCTGCCAATTTGCTTGGTTCCAAAGAAGTATAATTAGTTCAAGTAGGGCATAAAGGTATATGTGCCCACAACAATGCCATTACAAAACAAAAACCAGAAGGCTAGATTGTATTACCCCCTTTCCCCTGGCCCCAGGGAAAAAAGAAAAGTAAGAGGGATTCTTATCAGTCACAAATAGAGGAAAAAAAAAAATCCCCAAACCCTAATGTTTTAGCTATTGCTGACAAAATAGCGCTATAGAATTTTATTTTCCAAGGTTTAGCTTATTAAATATGATGTTTCTTACTGGTTCCTGATACTTTCATGTGTTTATATAGTGCTTTGCATATCATTCATTAAGAGAAAAATGTTTGACTTATTAGCTAATTTCAATAGAATTAAATTTATAAACTTGAGTGATAACTAATTTTTTAATGACACATGCTTTAAAAAAACCCAAACCACTGTAAAAGTGACTATTGACTACAGGCACAAAAATTACAAATGTTTATTTCAATTAATGCTCTTTTTTTTAATACTCTCTCTTAGCTTTTTCAGTTTGTTTTTTTTTGTTTGTTTTTGTTATTTTGTTTGGTTTTGTTTGTTTGGTTTGCTTTGTTTTGGGGGGTCTTTTTTTTCTTTTTTTACATCCTATATTCCTATAACCCTGGTTTCACTTTGGCCTAGGATTCAGTTTTCCCAAGTGAAAAGTAATTTTAGCTTTTTTTGCTTTGCTTGCTCATTGATTAAGTTGAAACTTATTTCTAAGCAAAAAGGAATGCTTGCTGGAAACTTTCATAAAGAAAAAAAAAGTACAGGTTTTCACATGTACTATTTTGGCATGTATCACATAGATGGTTTTGAACATGTCCTTACATTCATCACACGAGCTGATTTAGGGTTTGTGCTGAATAGGCATCTTTTGGTGTTTCAGCTAAATATAATTGAACCTGTACCAAATACAAAGTGCTGCATGCAGGGTTTGCATACAGTACAGCAGTTTATACAAACTGGTTTTATAAAGATTGATCTGATAAGAATAAAGGAAGATATGACTCAACTTTCATTCCATCTCAGATAGAGAGAAATGTGGAAAGTTTAATGCTGAACTGTGAAAAGATTCAGTAAGTCACCACAAATCACTTCTACTGAGCCCAAACTGGGTAATTTACACAGCACTTTGTGATCTTCAAACAGTTTGCAGTGTGCAATTATTCATGCCACAACATGGGGCCACGGCGTCCAAGCTGCCTGTTTGTTCTACAGCTGAAGCAGAGGTGTTTGAAAACTGCAAGAGACTACCAAAGGCCCAGAGATCATGGCTAATGTGACACCCCCAGGCCTAATCTTCTTAGAGCACTGGGATAAAGTAAGTATCCATTACAAAATCAGCCTTCATCCTGCCCCCTTCTGTGCTCTGCTACTCTGATAGCCAACACGGAGACAATTGCATGATTCTGGGCTTAATCAGGTATTAGGAGCTAATGCAGTACGAGAAGAGGCTAATCTCCATATTTACTCCATCTGTACTTATGGACCTGACTTGCCTGCCCCCAATAGATCAAAAGGAATTGGCAAAAACCAGATTAGAGATGAAGAAAAGAGAGAGAGGTCCAAGAAGTGTAAGAGGCAAAATTCTCTGCTTTCCTCAGTTGTGTATATGTGTATTAAAGCCATGTGGTCTAATCCCACTTTCCATTGTATTTCTTCTCCTCCCTACCCCCACTACTTCATTGCCATTGAAGTTAAAATTATTGATAAGCATACTGTGCCATTTCTAAGGATCAATATTTACACAATTAAATCTGTTTTATTTTTTCTTTTAATATGTATTTCATTGATCTCAATTTGATATAGCCTTTATTTATTTATGGCATTTATCTGTGACTGACACATGTATAGGACTCTTCTGGGTCCATTTTGAAATCTGATGAAAAACCCATAGACAAGCAGAACTCATTAATTCCAGGTCTTTGTAAGTGTTCTTTGTAAGTGGTAGATAGATAATGTACCCTTCTGTGACTTTAAATTAAAATTGAGTGTGAGAAAAGAGAAGAAAAAAGTGTCTGTCAAATTAACTATTTTCCTTTTAGTCACTCAGAAGTAGCTGGTTATCTTCTTTCTATGTCTTACCATCTACAATATCTTGGCATTCTCTTCGAAAGCTATTGCTACAAGCAGATACTTACAATTCCAGAAACATGGACAGATGGGTATGGAAAAGAGAGCAAAGGAAATTCACACACTCACCACTGTTGGCAGTCACCTGCTGTTTGTAAACAGTGACATGTGGCCACCAATAATGACCTTCAAGCTAGGAGAAGCAGGTACCATACTAACTCAAATGCTCTGCTCTGGTCACCTTCGGTTGGTGATGAACAAGTTTTATGAAGGTGGGATGCATTCCTCAGCAAGTGTGGAAGAAGCCTGTACTCAAAAGAGGGTTCAGAAAAGCTGAGAAAATTTCAAAGGGTGCACTGTTGTCCCTTTTGGAAAGCTGACAGACTCACAATTTTTTGACTCCTTACAAACCCCAAGTGGTGCCAGAAGAGAGCTGTGTTGCTGCTGATTTTTGGCAACAGAGCTCACCTCATTAGAGTGGATTAAGTCATGATGCTGAGAAGGATAAAAGGTGAAAAGCGAAAACAGTGGATGGTGAACACAGAAAGCTCAGAGTGTCATTTGTATGCTGACGCTATTATTGACTAGAGCCCATGTGGTTCACACTTTTCAATTACCGTCTGCTAGAAAGGTGGCCCATAATTGCAAAGGCTGATGCCAGTGCACCAAATGTCAAGGGAGCCTCCCTAACCCTCATCACCTTTTCTTGATGCTTGACTTGAGGATGTTCAAAGGCAAAAAGCCACAGCCTGCAGATCTCCCTGAGGAAGAAAAAGATGCCATTTAAAAAAAAAAAAAAGATAAGACAGAAACCCAACTATTCAACCCCCCTCATTTAAAAATCTAGAATTAAATTCATTATCCTGTGACCTTATCCTTTACCCTCTGTACCGCTAGGACATCCACCAGCATCGGTGAGAATTATACAGTGAAGATCCAGGGTAAGACTGTTGGGTTTTTTTTTCAGTTTTCTGGTGCTAAAGTTGCCCAGATGATGAACAGCACAAATCTGATGTTAGTGCTGACAGTAGCTGCCAGAGATTATCTTTCACAAGATTTTTAAAAGATGGAAAATAGGCAAAGTTAGCTTTCCTCTAAACTCCAGTAGTGAATCCCAGCAACAGCACAGTGTCACTCTTACTGAGATGCATCATTTTAGCAGGTATTGTGTCATCCCTGTGGATCCTAGAATAGCCATTGCGATATTGCCCCCATTTTATTTAAAACTTCAAATGCTTTTTCTTTGCTTTATATCATTATACATTATTTCTTTAAAGCTACAACTAAAGTAACTATTGAATAAAGTCACTGGTAAGAAGTTAAAATATTTGACTCAAACTTCCTCAGCAAAATCAGAGCAGATCCAAAAATTTAAATTTGTTTGTAAAATTAACAATTTAGGGAATATAACTGTTGGATATCACCTTTTTTGGCTATTTGAAATGTTATTTTGATAACTACATTTCTTATCAGCAGATAAATGGTAGAAAATCGTGTATACAGTATTGGAATATTTAGATAACATACATAGGATCAATTATTATTGAAACTCAGTGCCTCTATTTATTAAAAGTAGTTTTTCTGTACTTAAGACTAAACAAATATTCTGTTTCAAATTCTTCAAAATACAGATTTAGATACATGTATTTTTTTTAGATAAACTTTGTTTCATAGGCAACTTTCTTCCTTTTTAAAACAGCAATAATTGGGCCAAATCCATGAATCAGTTCAAACAATTCAAGAGTTTAACTTCTTAGGACTAATATCACTGTTTTTTGAAGAAACTAATGATAGTTTTTAAAATCATAATCTTACCACATTCATAGAGGTTAACAGACAAAATTTTCCCATTAAAGTCTGTGTCACCTATGTTTCTGTCCCCTTTGTCACAAATTATCTTTTAGCTTTAAAGCAAATTTAGCTTTGTATAAATTAAGAAATTTTACTTGAGCACAGTATATGTACAGTGTCTAAGTTTGCAATATCAGCTGTAATATGTATGTAAATGTAGAAATTTTCATCATTAAGAAATGTCTAAATTTATTCACTCAGCTTTGACGACTTTCATTTTAGAGTGAGGTCTTTGTCTTAATTTCCTTCAAAAATGAAAAACAATTTTTAAACATAAAACTTCTCTGAAGACCTTTCTGAAAGTGATTGCACTTTCCAAAATTTTTGGAGCTTTTTTTTTTTTTTTTTCTCTCATCTCATAACTTAAATGTTCAATATTTTGGGGAAATCAAAGCATCTTAGAGTCAAATTAATTGCCTGACTTCCTCAGACTTTGACCCCTACTATCAAGCCAGTTCACATCCAGCTTGACATCTACATTTTTCTCTCTGAGGAAAAGATTTGATTCTTCAGACTCCTCTCTTTGCTCAGTTACAGTAACAGCTTTGTAAATGTGCTAGAAATAAGTAATAGATCTAATTCTGTTATTTATGAACAAGTTGTGAGCCACGCCTTATCAAATGTATCACAGCAGTATGATTTCAGAATAAAGGTACTTTGAATTTATCATTGATGATGCTGTGATCCGGGCACACAGATGGTATGTTAAACTTTTAAAGTTAAAATTCAGAGAAGAAAAGCTAGATAAGGCAAAAACCATGAGAAATTTTACTGTTCTCCCTTGGATATTTAGTGAAGCATATAAAAAATACATACAAGTTAAATTAACACTGTGATGTGGAACCCAGATGTAAGGTGACACCTGAGAAGTGTCCCACTCTATTATGTCATACAGAGTAGCAGATGCAGCAGCTCCATGTGCTAAGAAGTTTCTATAAGAAACATCTTGGGGGGAACATTTAAAACTTGGGTGAGCATACAAAACTGGGAAAGTATTCAGAAATCTGAGCTTTGTTGTCAGAATCTTATCTGGTCCTCAGGAAGGAAATCCAAATACCAGCTCAGAGTTGGGGTGCTTGGCTAAAATTAAAGCATTGTCTCAACTTACATTTTATATTTTCAGTCTGTATGGTAAAATCCTATGATCTTTGCCACATATCCATCTTTGAAGACTATCTCACCTCGAATAAATACATCTCTACTTTAATGTTAGACATTTTTCTTGATAAGAAAACTAACAGAATAATTTCCAAGAAAGATTCTATGATTCTCTGATTCTAAGAATAAAATTGAAAATGGCTTTTCATTTATTTTTTAACAATCTGTGATTTAAAATTTGTCTCAGAATAATTTTGGTGATTAAATCTTGGCCTGCCTGTGACAAATGAAAATTTTTCACTGAAATTAGGCTTGATTAGACAAATGTGTTAAAAATGTTATCCTTAAATGGGTGATTGCAACCTGTGCATTACTATATGGGATTTTTATATACACATTCAAAAAATATTCCTAATCTAGAATGGCAAACTCTGGTTTCTGTGAATATTGATTCCAGTGAATGACTGTCAAGAGACATCATATGCACAACAGTGAAAATTCAGCTTAATTAATCTTAAAAGTATTCAGCAAATGTAAATTGATTTGCTTATTTTCAAGTAAATTTTCTGAAATTTTGAGGTACTGTATTTTTTTTCAGCTTTACACAACCACCTCAGCAGCTAGCTTAACAATTTGCTCTCTCCCTCTTCTGTAAGTTCTAGATTTTAGGGGCTATGAAATTTGATGCTGAATCCAAGATTAATTACTGAGAGTTTTTAACTGACAGAGATGCTGGCTGCATTCAATGCCTACTGAATTCCAGGAGACAAATATGAATTCAAAACTTCTAAGAGTCTGGCAGTGGTCATACCTTGCATGGATTGATGTCCCCTTATAGCCTGCAAAGATGCCTATGTTGTCATGATTAAAAGAAGTAGCTTCTGGTTTGCATAACTTTATGGATAAGCAGTGATGATAAACTTTTACAGAAAAATTCCATTGAACAGAACAAGGAAGAAATCTACATATTTCCTTGGAAATGTAATACATTTTAATTAGATAGTCCTGAAAGTGAAAATTGGAGAGAAATCTGTGCTTTAAGTGTTGTTTCTTCAAAATTAATTGGTAGAAGAGATACTCTAAATTTCCCATTCAGGTTGAAAGTAAGGTACAAAGAGTCTTTAAAAAGTTTGTTTTAGCATCAGTTTTTAATGGTGAAGTTATTAAGACTGAAGAATAACCAAACTTCATTCTCCTTTTTCCCAAGTCCCAGCTTATCACTTTTGAATAATTAAAGCTTCTTTTGCTTTGAGATAGCTGCACTGATACTATGCAGATATGGAAAGGACAGTTTTCAAAGGAAGGTCATTGACAGTAAAAAGGTTTACTATTCCATGTATTTGCTCCTAATATTTTTCCCTTTTAGTTACTAACACCAGTGTCATATTAAATGACTTCCCCCTTTAAACTGTTAAGTGGTGCTAGTTCAGTTTTAGCGGTAAGTCTCCAGCAGACTCCGGGGAGAAGTGCTATCTCCTATGGCCCTGAAAATTGATATTGAACATGGAAGGAAAAATCTCACAAGCTGATAGCAATTAGCTAAAAAGGATTTGCGACTTCATGATTCATCACACTAGGGGATCAAAGTCATTTACAGAGAGTGTTTCTACAGTCCCTGCCTGCTGCTCTAAAGATATACCTCTGTTATCTCTCACACTGCGGTGTGACATTTCCTTTTTTAAGAGCCCATTTTCTTAGAAACATAGCAGTGGGCTGCTGTAGCACAGGCAGTCTTTGATTCTCCACTGACTGCCTAAATGACACGATGGCTCTAATGGCACAGCTTTAGCAGGAGCTTGCAGTGGGAATTGGACTGATTATTTACATAAATGGACTAACAGGTCAGGTCTGGTACTTGCTTGTAAAAATGAGGACAAGGTCTTCTTGTGGCAAGTGGTGTAAAGCAGCCCTGTGGTTCTGGAGCTCTGTTGGACTTTTATGATATTTTCTTCACCAGGAATACTAACTTTCAAAATTAAATATAATTTCTATACAATAGAATCCTATATAATTTTATCAGAGAATTAAAAGAAACCTGCCACAACACCAAGTATTTTTCTTTTGTTGAAACTTTAATTTTTTTAGAGAATTATCATCCTTTGTCCTTCCAAAACTCACTATAACACTTTGAAAACAGTCTCATTTGTCAAAATGTAATTTCACTTTTATGTTAGCATGATATGAAAGAAGAAATAAATGAAAAAAGCCAAATCCACTACATTTTGTTGCTTCCCAAAAGTTCCCTGTTATCTCAGTAGTAAGAAATTAGATTTGTTTCTCAGAGCCATGACCTGAAATGTTGGAAATCTTATAACTTCTAAAGATAATTTGCTCACCAAGGCTGGAAACACTGAGCTCCTTAATGGAAGGTAAAATGGAGTTTATTCAGTGATAAAGCTGTTACAGGCTTCCTCAGGTTTATTTTGGTCAGAATTTTACAAAAGGGTGAAATTTTCAGTAGCCTGGTCTTAACTGCTGGTTGTCTTGCTCCTTTGATAGTGAGTACTAAATATGTATAAAAAGTTCACAATGATGCAATGGTGTTTACTCTTACATGATAACTTCTAATTAATGCTATTTACTTTGTTGTGAGTCCAGCTCTAAAACCTACAAAGTATTTAAACATCGACAGGGGAGGGGGATAATATCAGGTTTGCCTGTGACAAGCTGTGGGATGACATACTAAGGTTAGAGGGTCAGGGTGCTAGCCAGGGCCCTTAGTCTGTTGCTCTGAGATGTTCTGACTACACTGCAGTGTTCTTGAAGTCTCATGGAGATGAACCAGGGACTCCTGAGGAATTCCCTAAAAGAATTAAGGGATGTTCCTCTGAGAAGATGATGGTCAAAAGCCTAGCTGAGGTGCTTCTACACCAATGCATGCAGAATGGGCAACAAACAGGAGAAGCTGGAAGCCACTATGGTGCTACAAGCTACAGCCTAATTGTCTTTGCTGAAACTTGATGGGATGAATCCTATGACTAAAGTGTGGCTTTCAATGGCTACAGGATGTTCAGAAGGGACAGGAAGAATGAAGGGGCTGAGGTGTTGTCTTCTACAAGATATGGATAGAGTGTGAAGAGTTTCTCTGAAGAACAGCCACAAGCAGGTTGAAAGCTTATGGATAAGAGTCAGGGACAGAAGCAACAAAGGGAAATTTGTGGCTGGTGTCTACTACAGGCTGCCTGATCAAGGGGAGCCTATCGATGAAGTCTTCTTACTCCAGGAAGCAGGCTCTTCTCCTAATAGGGGACTTCAACCACCCTAACATCTGCTGGAAAAGTAGCACAGAGAGCTGCAGGCAATCTGAGGCACTCCTGGAATGCATTGAGAATAACTTCTTAAACCAGGTAATGGCAGCCCTAGCAGAGGGAATATGATACTGGACCTCATGGTCACATATGTGAGGTCACCAGAGATGCCAAGATTTGAGGCAGACAGGGCTCCAGTGGTCATGCATTGGTGGAGTTTGCAGTAATGCCTGAAGGAGCAATAGCACATTAATTTATGTGTTTCTGTTGCATTTGAAATGACATAACTACAGAAGAGGTAGCTGAGAAAAAAGGATACGAGTTGTGGTAAAGTCCCGTTTCTAAAGAGAAATAAGACTTCAGAAGTAATTTTTTTTGAAAACTTGGCGAATTTTGAAAGAGGAGAAATACTAGTGAATCTCAAAATATTGAGCTGATGCATTTCTGTTGAAAAATAGTGATTTCACTCTTTCAGAAACAATAATGTATTTCTATTTTGTAGGATAATTTTTGCCACGTAGAAACAGTTTAAAAAATGTATTTTAAACTTTTATTTTATTTAACATGATCTGGTGTTTATGGGATTTAACATAGGACTGGACTCTAGTAGTCTGAAATGTGTTCTGTCTGAATTTCTACTCATCTTTATTACTAGAATAAGGTAATGTTAATTTAAAATATTTATTTGTGGCTGATTAACAGTCTTCAATGCACTGTAATTAGAAATAAATATAAAACTCAGGAAGTGTTATGTGCTAATACTAAAGTGTGAGAGAAAATAAATTAATTATTTTGAACATTTGGATTCCTAGTATCACAGAACAATTATACAACTGCACGGAACAATTATACAATTCTTAATTTATCTATATGAGGCAGAAACATAAAAATACAGAGGTGTGAAACATCCTGTGACTATAAAACTACACCCATTTTTCCTCAGCTAAGAATCTTGCCTGGTGGTAGTGTGTATGAATGACTGTATGAATTACTGAATGATTTTACCTACACAAACAGTTACTGTCTTGTCCAGAATGATTTCCATTGGTCTCAAAAAAATAAATTGCATTTATGCATGCAACCAAAGTTCATAACAAGTTTATAAACATGCTGGCTTTGGCCTCCAGTCTTTTCAAATGAACATTTAGGAGACCAAGAGTTTACTCAAATAAATATGCAGGAAAGCAAATAAGAAAGAGACCAAATGCAGTTAGTGTAAATGTTTGTCATTACTTACCCACATATGCCTGAAGCATCTCTTTTTTGCTTACACTGCATATATGCAAAATGAAAATATATATGTTTCCCACTCTTTATTTCTGGGCTTTTTTGCATGCAAGAAATGTTGTAAATCTGAGACCAATTTAAAAACTTGTTTTTAAATTACCTCTATCTGCTTTCTCAACTAAAATTAATTTTTATCTGTAAAATGCATTTCTGCTTTTTTTTTCTTTTCCCTTCAGCATGAGGAAGTCCTATTTCCCCTAGCATTTTTTCATTAGTTCCCATCCTTGTACTACAGTTTTTCCTTCTTGTGTATCAGTATGTCAATATAACCACTTATGGGACTGCCTTATAAATCAGAAATAGCCAGCTTTGTCAGATTAGGAAATGTAGCATCTGATTGCACCCAACCTGCTTCTCTTTCATGCATGCACATGAATGAATCTACTGAGGCAACAGAGAGATAGGAATCCTGTGAAATTACTTTTCATACTTGTTTTCATGTTTACTCTGGAAGTAGGGCAATAGTTGCAGTTTGTCTGTCTTCTGCTGCTTTAGGTTTGTTTCTTCAAGTTTGTATTGTGGTACAATGTCAAGGAAAAAATTAACAAAAACAGTGCTGGAAAAAAATCTAAAACCTTATTGAGAAAGAAAGTTTCTGCATGAATTTATGTTCTAGTCTACATTTTCCTGGTTTTGAGATGCATTTTTCACAATATTTTTACTCATACATTTTTTTTAATACCAAAATTAAGTTCAAAATGTTGTACTTTCAAATACAAGTGAAAGAAGAATCTTTTTGGGAAGAAAGTTGGGTTCCATGTTTTGGTGTGTGGTAGGTGTCACGTGTTTGTTTATAAAGCTTTCCTGTCTTTCCTGATGGTTGCTATTCCTATGTCCAGGTACAGCACATTTGTTGACCAGGTTTTTAAACCCACAGTCAGTATAAGTCACTTTAGCACATGTTATTAGAGCTATTTCTTGCCTCTGGCTGATGTCCCAGAAGATGATAAATCATCCCCTTATGCTACAGAAGAGGGGAAAAAAAACATAAAATCAATGTTCAAAACTTCCATGGTCAGCTTTACACAGGACAGCTAAGCTCTACGGTGACAAAAACTGATGATGTCATCAGTAAAGTAAATTAATGTTGTGAAGACCTAAGAATTCTTAACTGCCTTGCAGCATGTTGTAGAATGTGAGTAAAACTTTCGGAGAATTATGTTGCAAACTCTAGCAGTTTTTTAGACTCTAAGAGCAAGATGAGATTCATCTTTAAAAACCAACACCAGGGTATACAATTAATTCTTTTTACAAGTAGAACACATGCATAGTTACTGACAGGATCAAGTCCTGGGATTTTGTCTCTTCTGAAGCTTGCTGGTGAAGAGAACAGGTTACTGCACCCCAGCCACTACAAAAGCAATAATTAGACATAGTTATGTGTATGTGCTACAAGAACTTGAATTCATAGAGCATTTCACATACTTACTCATTTCTAGAACTTTTTTCAGGAAGCAAACAACCGCTGAAACACAGACATTTAATTACCACAGCTGTGCTAGTTTCACATTTTCATATTATATCTAGGGGCTTAAGAAGAAAAGAGGTTCACATTCTACCCATTAGAATGACCCATTCTGCATGTAGCTCCCATGTCAATGACAGGGAATGATGCCCCAGACTGGTGGATTCTATATATCCTATTTGCCTTAATTTGGGTACCAGGAGTCTTTTTAGATGGTCGCAGTGTCACCTGCTACAAAAGGCAAGCGGGGTTTGCAGCTTGAGTTGTCTATAAAACTCCTGCAGTCCAAGATAGTCCCAGGGGTAGCTGAGAAGTGAGGTAGCTGAGAAGTATGTTGGTTTTGAAGAATTCCCAGGTGCAGCAGCATATGAGCAAGGTAGCTGTGGTAATGAATATTACTTATTGAAGGAATAGCTCTGTGCACTTCATCACCTGCAAAACATGTCAGCAATTTATCAGGTTAATTTCATGTCATTAATTATGTTTGCAGATTCAGTATAGAGAAAAAAAAACAAAACACCATTTTAAAAACAGTACTTGGGGAGATAAAGAGAAGGCATAAACTTCAAGGTGAGAATATTTATTTAAAGGGAGATGCATAGCTATTATCTGACATACACCTGGGGACAACAGTATCCTGCTAAGGAGAGGAACTAGGTGATACTTATCTTAAGATTTTGCAATTGCATGAACAATTAACCCACTAAATAAAATATCCCGATGAGGTTAATAATATTGAATAGAACAATTAATCCAAGTAGGTTCATTTCATGCAGCAGTTTTGGATTACTTACCCTACAGAAAAATATATCAAAATTGAGATGAACAAGCAGCTGATATGCTAAGTATGAAGTGTAAGGAAAGTTGTTCCTCAAAGCAATTTTTAGCTTGTGAGGAACATGTGTCTTTAATTCAGGTGCAGGGCTGAATGTACACCAGGAAATGACCAAGGCGAGATCAAAATCTACCCTGGGTGAAGTAAAAACACAGACAGAGGTTAGAGGAGGGAGAATGTGATTCTTGCAATCTGCTGTTTAGTTTTAAATGAGAGAGATTTTTTTTTTTTTTGTTCAGAGTGTGGAGTGCATCAGCAGAAGAGGATCACTGTTACATCCTATCCTGGCATTAATCTGACGGATATTGGGAATTTGAGTAGCAAGAAAAAAGTGGGTTGCTTTGGCAAAAGTCTGAATGCATATGAAAGGAGGGGAGTAAAATGTCTGAAATCAGGAAGGGTGATGGTCTTGATAAAACTGTGCTAAACTGCGAGCTGTCAGGCTGCGTGCTTTTCAGGTAAAATAGAATGACATTCTCAATATTCACAAAATCTTACTTCTGAACTAATTTAATTAATTGAAATGAACTAGTCAGTTCTTTTAATATTTAGTAAGCAAGGAGGGAAAAGAACTTGTTTTTAACCTAGTTGTCAGACTCCATCCCAATCTGAATACAGGACTTGAGCTGGTGCAGATATGTTAATGAATTAATAAATATGGTCTCTAGAATTTTATTGCTATTCCTGCCTAAATGTCAGATGTATCCACCACAACGTCCTTCACATTTTGGATGCTGAAACATTGCCTTCCAATGATTTCCAGAGACATTTCTGAGAAGTTGTGTTCTTTCCTGAAGTGTTTGTAACTTCTGAGTTTTGCATGGAGCCTCCTGACATTCCTTTGAAAGGTGGAAGAGCTCAGAATTGGAGCAATGATGAGAAGATGAAATATAATTTTGCAGTGGTGAGCTGAATATGAGTAAATGACTGGGAAAGATTACAGTATGTAGGACTTTTAACAGTATAAAAATAGATACATATATGTATAAGACTGACATTGATAATGAGGGTGTGTGCCTAAATTCTGGATATGGTAAAGAAATAATGTTTGTTGAGGCTAGGGCAGAAGAGTTGCTGTTCAGTAGAGTGGGAAAAGTCCTGCTTACTTCCAGTACTGAAGATGTTTTTAGCAATTTCTTTTAGGAGTTCTAAATCTGTGCTCTTAATCTTATTTTCTCGGAGTAGAATTAGATACCAAAACAGGGCTTTCTGTTCTGTAGTAATTAGGGTCAGTGAATATGAACGTGGCCAAGTCATTTTCCATGCTCATATTCTCTGTTTTTTATAGAAATTTTATGTTTTTGTCAGTTGCGCACTTGCTTAAGGGTTAGTTGAACTCCAGAGTGGATTACATCCTTCCTATCCCACCAAGATATTTTGATTAAGTTTGCTCTATGTCTTCTGTGAGAGTGCTTCACCTTTGTTTTGGGTGTTTTCTCTCAGTATTCTCCATAACAAATCCCCATCCAAATGAGTACTTATAATCTAAACTGCCCTGTTTCTTTCCTTGCTCATGTACTTCTCTGGACTCAGAAAACTTCATGACGGAATGCTTCCCGTTTGCAAGATAGCTAACACATACCTTGCCTCTGTTTTATATCTAGACTTTATGCATAAGTTTTCACTATTAAATATCCAGTTTTCTTGGGTTATTCTGCAGTCAAGCATGGGGTTTCTGGTTGTGTGTCAAAAACATTCATTTTGCTGAATGTTATAGACATCTGGAAATCCTGCGCCAATACATAAAAATTGAAGACAACAGTTCTGCGATGGAAAACTAAATGATATTCATCTAGCTGTCCCCAAGCCCTCATAGGAGGATGTAAACTCTTCACTACTTCCCTAAGTTAGGCTACAACCCTATATATTCCAGACTCTTGGTCTTTGGACATAAGTCCAACAGAAGAGACATAAGGCTCCAAAGTAGATGTGGTGGAGTTGCTTGAGCTGCTAATGATTGTAGTACTGGAGAAATATTGAAGACTTCATCTGCAGAGTTTGAATCACATGTTGAGTCTAAAAAATATCTCAAGGAGTGTTTGGCTTTTTAGCTGAGTAAAATGGTCTTACTATGGTAGCAGGAGGGTGGGAAGGTGGCAGAGAAATGAAGAGAGTCTTCTTTTTTTGGACACAACATCCTCTTTATTTTTTTGTTTGTTTGGGTGGTTTAGTGTTGTGTTTTGTTTTGTTGTATGGTTTTTTTTCTTCAGGATGCCGAAGAGTTCTGGCAGTGAGACTCTTGCTCCTGGGCACTTGGTAAGCTGCCACTGGTTGGGTTTCCAGTGATGTCAGTGTATGACTGTCCCAAAAAGGGACAAGGAAAAAGTGGGAACTAGTCATTTACATACTGAATATCAGAGAAGCCTGCCACTGGAATGAGAAGAGCTATTTCTATAAGGGAAAATCCACTGTATGCTCAGCAAGGAGAGGTTTTTTCCTCACTCCCGTAATTTTCCCTATAATTTTCCCCATAATTTTCCCCAGTAACCTTGACATTTTGCCACCTGCAATAAGCCTTTTTAATGCACCCATCTGTCAACAAACACACTTGGCATTATTCTGGGCATAAAGTCCACATGAGTGAGAGAAGGAATGAGGTGAAGAAGAAAAGGTGCAGTGTGATTATATGTGTGTTTGAAACCTAGCTAGTCTGGGGTTCTCTTTTTCTTTACCTTTATAATCCATATAATGTTGTTTTTGAAAGAAAGATGTTGCACAAAGCAGGAGAAAGGAGTGGTGTGGTTTCCCTTACACTGGTAATCAAGCTGCACTGAGAAACATGTCTTTCCAATGCAGCACTACAGAGGGAAGTCATTTGATAGTGTTGCAAATCTACGCACTTTGTGTTTTATTAGCCAGTTGAGGCCTTGTGTGCAGTAATTGAGATGTACCTTATTATTTAAATCTAGTTTGAGGTTCTATAATTTGATTATTTTCCAACACCCCCTCTATTACCCCCCAATAAGTAAGACAATGTCTTTCTCTTTTTTTGTCTTTTTTTTCCTTTGTACATTCATGGATTGGTTCACAGATAATGCAGGTATTAGAGTCTTTTTTGCTGGTTCTTTCAACAATAGGCTTTTAGTTGTCTGAAGTTTTTACAAAAGTTACTGCATTATTTAATGAATAAGTACAATGAGAAAATCTAGGATTTATCTAATTAAGAGAATAAGTTTTGAGTACTAAAGGCAACAGCTATCAAATTTGAGTCTCCTATATGAAGACATCTCTAACTTAACTGTGTTTGTTCTTGTGGTTCATGATGTGATTATCATTTCATGAAAAAGAATTAGAATAAAATGAAGTAATAATATTTAATCTTCATTGTAAGGCAAACCCAAAAACCTCAATAAAACCTGGTTACCTCTATTAGAAAAAGTTACCTTTCCATTATGAAGAAAGTATGCAACTATTGCTCCAAAAAAAAAATGAAGTATTTTCTCTTCAGGATGTGAATTTATGTCAAGCTCTGTTTGAAAGGCAATTGTTAAATGAAAGCAGCTGAACTTTCTGCCTGCGTGGATTATATGGCATGCTAAAACTGATATATTCAATGGTGTTAATGACTTACTAGAAGATCTGGGTTATTTCAAAAGTAGTTAATTGAAATAATTAGTTAACATGAGGTCTTACCAGGTGGTAAGCCCTCAAGCATATAGAAGTAGACTGTATAGTTTGAAACTGTTGAGAGGAACAGAGACTGGAAGCCCATTTTGTTGCAAATGATGTATGAGATCATATAATAATACCTATGATAAATAGTAATAATACTGATAAGAGATTTAATCTTTTTCAAAGAACGTGTAATAAATAATGAAATGGGGACTGGACCACCAGGATTATGTGATGCCCTGTTCTGTTCCTGTTTTGCTGGATGTCATTCTACAGCTTCCATAGCCAGATTTCCAGTAAATCCAGTGTAACTTTTTATGGAGTAATGATCATGCTGTATATAGCCTGGACTAGTGCTGAATATTTGTCTTGCCCAATCTGTTTTGTTTTTAAGTGGCGTGATTTGGTTAATGTTTGAGTAACAGGGGAGAAGGGGGAAGAAACTACTTTGGTGTTAATGTCCTCCAAAACACATTGGAAGCAGAAAAGTGTCCTGAATTCCCATAATTTTAATGTCATAGATCCATAGTTGAGCAACTTAAGACTACCAGAACATGTCCTGGCAAAACCTTTGTATTTTTCTACTATAAACTAAGCATAAATTCAGTGGTAGATGACAGATTACTTCATATACCATGCAAGCAAGCCCAGACAATAGCTTTAGCCATGACTGATTGCCTTGCTGTAACCCACTTTATGTTAAATGTATTCTTGCTGTTCAATTCCACAACTGTAATTTTGTTCTTCTGCACCGCTCAGCCCTCTGTGGACTAACCAGGTTCCTTCAGTAATGATTTCTTTTCTATTGTATTGTTTTCTGCATAATCAAGTTGGTAGGTAGGGGTTTAGGTGACACAGCCATCTGTCAAGTTCATTTGCTCTGAAAATGCAAGAAATAATGGCCTCTACAACTTGGGGCTATCTGTTATAAAGGAAGAATATCAGCTTTTACCCTGCACCATCTTCTCATCTCTTCACATTATCATTTTTCCTACTTTCTATATAAAATACATAACATTCTCTTGACATGACTGATTGGCAAAAAAGAAAGCTATCACATGTCCACCTTGTATTGCAATATATGCAAGCAATCCAATTAAGGAGAAGCAACTAACAACCAGACTAATGTGCCTGTCGTAAAACTAAAGAGACTGCTACCGACTGCTCCACTCAAGTGTTATCATTGCTGGTTCTCTGACATGCTAACTGCTTCCTCCTTGAAGTTTGCATAATGTGTAAATATAAGGGAGTTTGCATGTCACAAAGGAAAAGGAAAACAGTTATTCATTTTTCCTCCTCTAAAATAAAATGCTCATAATAATTCTTATAAGGAGCCTTTATCAAATTGTATCTGTTTGCTGAAATGACATGCACTTCTGGAGAAAGACATAAAAATCTGCCTGTGGTTCTCAACCTTTTTCAGCTATAGTGGAAGCAGACTGGGATAATCCAGGAATGATGTCACTTTTCTGTGTATGTGTGTAGAGGCTGGAGAGCTATTTATACAGCAAAATAACCTTTTCCATATTGTCAGTAATAATGGAAAAAATTTTGGTTGCTCTAGGTCAGAAGCATCTTTATATTAAAGCCTTTCATTATTGTCCCTACTAAAATGCAAAATGACCGGTTCCTCCTACTCAGCTCAGGCCTCCAGTGGCCTGGTTAGAAAGTAAACCACTTCCAGATATCATTATATGGTACTAGTGAAACACAAAATTTTCTACTTCAATAAAAATATAATTATTAAGTGGAATGTCACACTTTTATCACACTTTATGAAACAAATTCCAACATCACTGTCTTCTTAGGGCCACTGACATAAGACTCTCTGCAGGGTGAGAGATTCCCTAACAAGGGAACAACAGCTGCTGTTTATAGCAAGTTAAGTAATGAACCTGAACAGCAGGTGTAAGAAGTGATAAACCCATTAATGAAATTAGTTAGCATTAGTACCCACCTAGTGAATATTTTCAAAATATCAAGTCAGTCTTAACCTGTGTATGAAAAGCAGACAAACAACAAAACAGGATGATTTCAAATAAGCTGTTCTGCACTCTATTTCTGCCCCACAGTGCAAAATATGATGTGCATTGTATTAGTGAAGCATAACACATTTTGCGCAGAATTGGAAATGGTTCTTTGGTCCTGTCCATGGAGTTATTTAAAGTGTGCTCTGACTCTTGTCACTGAAGCTGGCCAAGGAAAGCCCTGCTGATCCCACAAGTAATTAATTGTTCTATTTAAGCTTGCATCTGCTGAAAGTTTTTTGTGTTATTTCACCACAGAATAATATTTTTTGGTTAAGATAAATATAGAGTTGCTTTCTGTGGTCAGATTTTAAACATCTGTGACCTTCCTACACTGTGTAGTGCATTTAAAATAAGTTGGATAAGTGATTTTGAAAGTAGAGTGAAATGTAATCAACTCTTGAAATAGGTGCTAGATGTATGTTGTTCTTCTGAATTTCCAAGAAAATTCCTTCTGCACCTGGAACCAGTCATGGTCCATTAAATGTGTTGGTGTCTTTCTGGTAATCATTACTACTGTGCAGGCAAAAAAGCAGGTACCTGATTTAGTGTCATGTGTTGTTACTGTGTTCTGGATTTTTGGGGTGTAATTGATCCCACGGAATAAGAGGTACACAGAAGTCAGGTCACTGGTGGAATGAATGTCCACTATTGCAGTGTTAAATGAACAACCTGGCAATAGAAAAGCAGCAGCACCACCAGCACGTATGTGTAAGTATCTCATGAGCTCTTTTTGCCTGCAGCTTACATGTAACCATTTTAAAAGTGGCTGTTTAGAAAGTAGCGCATACTGCACTATTCCCAATGGTCAGAATTTCTAGTTGAAGATATAATCTCAAATTTTACAGTTTATGCTTCAAATATTTGGAGAAAAACAACAAGTATGTAATATGACACAGCTAAAATGAAAATAATCATTTTAATGTGAAAAATGTTTTTTCAGTGCACTGTGAAACACACACTGGGTCTTCAGCTCCTTGGGTGGATATGCTGACAGCGTCAGGTGAAAGGAGTCAGAAGGGGGCCAGAAGAGGGACACAGAAGTGCATGTGTGGATGCAGATTGTCGAGAAATGCTGATGTCTTCCCACTCTCTGTGAAGACAATCTTCTTGACTTTGGTGAACACAAAGTTTGGCCTGACTCTTCAGTCTATACTTTCACAGACAAAATTTTACACCTAATTTCAGACTTTTACTTTCCAGAGTGTTAGGTTGAGCATTGCTGAAAACTACTGATTTGTGCTTTGGGTTTTTATATAAAATAATTTCAAACCCTTATCTCTCTGTTAAATGCAAAATTTAATTTAGTCATAGATGTCATAGAAATATAGGATAAGCCATGAGACTGTTAACCATACTAAAAGGAACAGTGTTTGCCTGGGACCTCACTAAGCAATTCTGAACATTTTGAGAGTTCACCCTATTTATACTGATATCAATTCCATAGCCATAGCTGTTTTATTATATTATTTTTAGCATATATAACACTGATATTTGCTAATAGCATACATTCAGTAGTATAATTACCACACAACACTTTGATATCCCATTAAAATTTTTTAAGTGGATGAAGTAGCCCTAGGTAGATAGTGTTGAGCAAATGTGACCACAAAAATTATATACCCTGAAAAATTAAACTCAGCTAGACCCCAACCCAGGGTTGTAAGTGAAGAAAAGCCTTGTTGTTGTCCTTCTCAACACATCTGTACTTAGAGGGATGCTTAAGACGTCTGGGAAAATAAGCTGGCTGGACAAGAACTAGATGTTATATTTCAGAGAAAAAAAAATTATTTTTTCTATAATGAAATGAAAGCATAGTTAAATATTTCTCTTAAAATGATTGAAATACTTCATTTCAGACTTATTTTTATAATAATATGATATAATATGAAATAATGGTAATGAAATGAAAATAACTTTAAAATGGCAAATATCACATTCAGAATAACATATTTCAAAGTCTGTTTTCATTTCTTTTTTTTTAAATGCAAAGTTTCATGAAGAAAAATATTTCCATGAAACACAATCTTTTGATGAATTTGTATATAGAAGTTACAGAGTTTGCTTTTTAGAGTTTAAAATTTGCATTAAAATCTCAAAAGGGAAAAGTTTGTAATTTTTCTTGCATTAGTTCAATAAAGTTTTTTCTAAATATATGTTGTAGGAAAGAATAATGTTGACCAGCTCTATTTGCAGCTTGAGACCTTCTGAGCCTCAGTATAGAGTTCTGTCCTTTGCAGAGAAACAATTTCTAGTAATATTAAGTTGTGACTTTCTATGGGTGACCCACCCTCAAAGATTAATTTTCTCAGGGGGTTTTATAACTGTTTCCTGAACAATAAATATGTATGCTTGTGTTTAAATTTTAACTTTTGAGGGGTGATATTCCACTGTCTTTTTCTAAATAAGAGGTTAAATTTACTAGCAGACATTGAATGTAGTTCAGCATGCACGCTTATTTAGGTGGACAACATTTCATTTTATCAAATAATATTCTTCTTCCTCACAGGTTTGGGTGCTGAGCACATTGTGCATAAAATATTTTCATAGAATGACCTAAAATTTTGCTGCTAGTGTCTCTGGTGTGATGTGATTTTGGAAACCAGAACTGAGCTCAGAAACCTGCTCATCTGTTCTGTCTGTGCTAGGGATTTACACTAATAAGCTATGAGAAAGGGGAGAAGACTGAGAAGAGGAAGATGGCACACCTGGTAAGAGAATAAAAATTTGGAGTTGGAAAGGAGATAGAATCATAGAATCACAGAATAGTTAGGGTTGGAAAGGACCTTAAGATCATCCAGTTCCAACACCCCTGCCATGGGCAGGGACATCTTACGCTAAACCATGTCACCCAAGGCTCTGTCCAACCTGGCCTTGAACACCATCAGGGATGGAACATTCACAGCTTTCCTGAGCAACCCATTCCAGTGCCTTACAACCCTTAAAGAACTTCTTCCTTATATCCAATCTAAACTTCCCTTGTTTAAGTTTGAACCTGTTACCCCTTGTCCTATCACTACAGTACCTAGTGAAGAATCCCTCTCTAACACCCTTGTAGCCCCCTTCAGATACTGAAAGTCTGCTATGAGGTCCCCACGCAGGCTTCTCTTCTCCAGGCTGAACAGCCCCAACTTTCTCAGCCTGTCTTCATATGGGAGGTGCTCCAGTCCCCTGATCATCCTCGTGGCCCTCCTCTGGACTTGTTCTAACAGTTCCATGTGTTTTTTATGTTGAGGACACCAGAATTGTACACAATACTCCAGGTGAGGTCTCACAAGAGCAGAGTAGAAGGATCACATCCTTCGACCTGCTGGTCATGCTCCTTTTGATGCAGCCCAAGATGTAGTTGGCTTTCTGGGCTGTGAGCACACACTGCTGACTCATGTTCATTTTCTCATTGACCAACAGCCCCAAGTCCTTCTCCACAGGGCTGCTCTGAATCTCTTCTCTGCCCAACCTGTAGCTGTGCCTGGGATTGTTCCCACCCAGGTGTAGGACCTTGCACTTGGCATGGTTAAACTTCATGAGGTTGGCATCAGCCCACCTCACAAGTGTGTCAAAGTCCCTCTGGATGGCATTCCTTCCCTCCACCTTATTAACCGAACCACACAGCTTGGTGTCATCAGCAAACTTGCTGAGGGCGCACTCAATCCCACTGTCCATGTCAGTGACAAAGATGTTGAAAAAGACCGGTCCCAACACCGATCCCTGAGGGACATCACTCGTTACTGGTCTCCAGCCAGACATTGAACAGTTGACTACAGCTGTTTGCATGCGGCCATCCAGCCAGTTCTTTATCAACCGAGTGGTTCATCTATCAAATTGATGCTCCAATTTAGAAATAGGAAGCAACACTAGGGGAAGAACGAGACTGAGAATGGAAATATGCTGGACCCAGGAAATATGGGGAATAGAATAGATAGACTGGAATTAGAAACAGAAAGGAAAATTAAATGCATGGCATAGCTGGGGGGAAGAGGTGATGACTGCTTGGTTAAAATGAATGACAGAAGAAAGCATGAAGTATTGAGTGGTGATGATAACCTTCAGAAAATAAAAATTGATTGCAGGTAAATATAATTAGGAAGAAAATCTGAAGCTTGGAAGAAAAATTATATCTGAAAGCCAAAATCGCTTTAGTAAAAGCGAATCTGAAAGGTAAAGTACAAGGAAGAACAGAGAAAGCTACTAATCTCTAGTTTCCCTGAAACTCTGGAAAAGTTTCCTTGTTCTTATATACCTGGAAACCATACAAAAGAGACTGCATAGGTCAGAAAGCTGATGCACCTATAAAATTTCAAAGTGTCACCATCAGTTAATCTGTTAGTCAAGAGACCATAGTCTCTGCTTTGAACTTAAATATTTCTATTAGGGGGCCATTCTAAGGGCTTTCCTTTCTTTAATGAATTACAGAATGCATAAGAATGTTAAAGTTCGATCTCCTAGTTCTGATGCTTCCTAGCCTAGGGATGACACAAAATCAAAGTGGTGTGTGGGCTTGGTTGCATGTAGCAACCATAGATACTTCATATCAAATTTCTAGACTTTTTGTGCATCATCAATTCTAGAATGATTTTGCCAGACTGTTTTATCATGGATATCTCTTTTCATCCAGAATTCCCTATTGCTCATGCAGCCTATGCTGCATATTTTTTTTCTAAGACAATGGTCAAGTTAAGTTTTCCTTTCTAAAACCTTGGGTCTACAAAATATGTAAGCAAGCTTTTAAAATGAAGGAACAAGCAATCTGTATTGCTTATGCATGCTCTTTATATCAATTATTTAATAAAGAAGCAATTTTCCTGAATGAGATAGTTACATGTTCATGGAAAATATGAAAAATACATTGGCATAGAGCTTTTTGTGAATGATATCATAATGATGCCAAGGGAACCTAATTTAAGCCTAAGAAATATCTAATAGGTCACAAAAAATGTTTTAGGAAAGAAATGTTTGTTGTGAACACAGTGACAGATGTTTATTTTTTTATAAACATAAGAAAACCCAATTCTGACTGTATGGCCCCTGAGAGTATCTATTTTTGTTCATTGAGAAAAATAAATAATTTGTTTTGAAGGATTAAGGCATAGAATATAATCAATTTTTGTACAGCAGGGCTGTACCATGAAAACATGCCAAAAATTCTTGGGGAGAGAGGCAGAATCTGTTAAGAAAAATATTAATTTCTTTTTATTATTGGCATAACTTCCACAGCAATAGGTGCAAAATTGTCAAATTATTTCATTTTTCTCCCAAATTTACTGGAAGTTGGGTCATACCCAAATAACCCAGTAATCTTCCACCTGTAGAACATTAATATAGTGTATAGAACAGCAGATTTATGACTTGTTCCAAAGACAAGCATGAAACTGTATCTTTTCCTTTTACTGAGAGGGCCTCGGCATGAGATGAACTAATACATTATTGTAGCCTAACATACTTGTTAGCTATTTTCTTTTCTTGAATTAAAAAATTGAATTATATACACTCAGTCTAGTTACTGAACCTGTAAAGTTTATTAAAGTTTATCGACCATGTGTATACACTTCAGGATTTAGGTTCAATTGCTTCTTTCAAGCTGGAACATTGAATTAAGATGCAGTGCCTTGCTGTGGCTCTCATGGACTCCAACTGAGCTACAGGTAGCAAAAGTCTCCTTCAATTAGACATAATCATCACTCACAGTCAATAATTGTGCTAAAGGCTGCTTTCAAATCTGTGAGGGATTCGCATTTAATGTACTGATTCAGCTTGTCTGAGCCAAATTCACTGTGTACTGAAACCAAAGCAATTTAGTTCTTGCCTACGGCCCTTTTGGCAGTTCATCTAGTACTGAGCACTGTAAGGACTGTGAGATACAATTTAATCTGAGACATCTGTGCACAGACAGGACCTTTTCTGTAACAGAGAAAGACTAAGTAATGGCTAAGCTGTAGTTTTATGTGAAGAACCAAGTCTTATCTCTCCTCTGAAAAATAAAGCATTTAAGATATAGTAAAAAGCCAAACCAAAAAGAAAGAAAAAAAGAGAGAAAGGGGAAAAAAAAAGGAATAAAAAATCCTTGGATTTATGAAATGCACACTGAGGCTACTAACAGCTTTCCTTGCTCCTAACCACATAAAGCACTTGAGCCGTGATCCTTGGATTAACCATTTAAAGATATTATACTTATCGTGAGCTGCAGCTGACTGGAAAGATCTTTATTAAATATGAAAGAGAGAAGGCTCACTGCTTGTGATTTTTGTACAAATATCAAAATTTCCTTTGTATGTATTTTTTTTCTGGCTTATGATGTTATTGAGGAAAGTGCTGCAATATTTATCTCATATATCATCCAGACTCCAAAAACACTTGTTATCTCCAGGAAAGGCATAAAAGTCATGTAGTTGACACACATAATATCACATAGGAAGTTTTAATTATAGTGACCCAACAGCTGGTAGTGTCTGAAAGGTTTTACTGACTTCAACCAGGTTTTCAATGTGAGTTTGCACTCAAACATTCTGTGATGCCTACTTGCCTTTTTTTTCTGAAATAATAGAAAAACTTGTTATAATGAAAAAGCTGCTATTGGATATTTCTTTAAACCCAGTTTCAAAACATTTTTATTTATATGAAAGCAAATCAGGGGCCTAGCTGGAAAGGTGAATACAGATCTGTGTAATCTATTAATCATGGAGCTACTGCCTTTTGTAAAAGGTCCTGATTAGATGAAGCTGGAATTAACACAACAGCTTTCCTCAACCAATACCTGTTCGATAAAAATATGACTATGAAGGTAAAGCTTTATCACAGAAAGTTGTAAAGCATGAAGTATAAAAGCTTAGCTGTGGAATCTAATGATGATAAAGTACATTGTTAACATAAAATTTCGTACTAAGGCTCTGAACTGTAAATTTGAAGAGGCAGTTGAAGCCTCCACCAGCGGTAACAGAGTGGCAGTGAAACCCAGCTGCAATTTCTTTAAGTCAGGTTACACAAATAACCTTCAAAACTGTGACAAAAAAAAAATCTCTGAGATTTGTATTTTTGGTCAAGGTATGGAATGCAAGGTAATCAGAACTTCCTTTGCTGATTTCCAGAAACAACCAGAGCAGCCTGTTGGCTTGTTTGCATGTTATTTTGAGATATCTAAGGGGTTACAAGTCATGCAGTGTAGGGACTGCAGTACCTGGGCACCTAGCTTAGGTTTCTGAACAGATTTAACTGCAAGGGCAAGATCCTGTGACATCTGGAAATGCATCTACATGCTTACCAACACAAATCATTAAATTCAGGAAAATGTTCATAGTAGGTGCTTGCCATATGCAAATGACAGCATCAGTCAATGATGTGGACTCAGAACATCTCAGTTGAAAATCTTCACTACCAACCTTCAGAACTGCGCTTACTTTTTACCTTGCCTCTGCCTGGCACTCAATTTTGCATTGCTGACAACTTAGATGTCCAGTTGAAGAGAAGAATAAATAAAGTCTTCATCATGAATTAGCTGCTATCCTGCAGTTGCCTTCTGCCTTGAGAAATAAGTCCTGAAAGCTTACAGCAGCAGATGTGTAGCTGCAAATAAACACATTTTACATGTAGGTGACCTTATCATACAAGTCTTGTGCACTTAACAGAAAGGAAAAATCCCACCACACTCCACAGCTATCTATAATGATGTTTATGTCCTTTTGTTGGGTCTGAACCTTAGTGCCTTGTGACAGGCATTAACTTTTTGTTCTTTATGCTATCTGAGGGGAAAGATAAAGAATACCTTATTCATGGCCAGACCTGATACATATTAAATATATACACCGATTTTACTACTTGTTTTTGTTACATTACTAATTTCCTACAAGGAAAGCATGAAAGAATAAAAAAACTTGTTTCTCTTGATAAAATAAAGGCTGAAAAAGAATATATTGCTCTCTATGTTTTCATTGTCCTTGTTTATTCATCAAGACAGAAATAAATTAGGGATAGAAGAGAGCTTTTTAAGCTCAACAATGAACAGTGTTAGTTCAGGAATAAATTACCCAAAGAAAATGCAGATTGGAATTATAAGAAAGAGAGATTCTAAGTCAGCCTGTCTAATGGTATCAGGAAATAATAACCCACCCCAAGCTCCACATTGGAGTCAACTGTAAGTTTGAAAGCTGATATAAATGAACATGAAACTCATACCTTATACTAGAGATAGACTGCTTTCCAATCCTGTGTTCATAGAAGTGAGTTCTACAAGTGCTGTTAATATTAAACAGGAGATGCTTCATGCAGTAGCTCTTGGGCCCACCTGGACAGGGCAAGATGTAAAAAATATGCTGTCACGATTATCAGCACAGAATGTAGCTGAAATTCGAGAAGATTATTTACACTCAGTGAATTAATGCAGCATTATTTGGGGGTTTCTGGCTTCCTAATTCTTGTTGCAGAGCTCTTTAGTGTCTCCTCAAAAAGGACATGGTGCTTGGTATTGTATGTAAGGGATATTTGAGAATGCATTATCAACTTTATTTTTATTAGCATGCTTTTTATTAATTTAGCTGTAATGAGTAACCCTTGGGTAATTCACAGGGCACTTAAGGGCCAGCTGTACAAATTGACTCCTTGAGGTAAAAGTAGTAGCTGCTAATGCATCAGCCAATCAATTTCATACTAATGAAATATTTGTTAGTAAAAGGTCCTCCATATACAGCTATCTTCCCAATTAGTTTTTTATTTGCAGTATTAGCTAGAAATTCTATATTAAAGTCAAAGACAATTTTATCTTCTAGCTGAGTGAATTGTATCTGTTTTGTCAGACTACCTTGTGAACAAAAGACAAGAGATCTGTGAAAATTCCACTTACAGATAGATAGTTCATGTAGCCTTTCAGCTTTACTTCCTTCTCATATTGTGAGGCTATTATTATGATTGTTATAATTTCTAACAGCTAGGTTTTACATGACTTAGCCCTGAATTGGATGGCAGCAATGGGTAAAATCGTAGAATCATAGAATAGTTAGAGTTGGAAAGGACCTTAAGATCATCTAGTTTCAACACCCCTGCCATGGGCAGGGACACCTCACACTAAACCATATCACCCAAGACTTTGTCCAATCTGGTCTCTCGAACACCGCCAGGGATGGAGCATTCACAACATCTTTGGGCAACACATTCCAGTGCCTCAACACTCTTACAGTAAAGAACTTCTTCCTTATATCCAATCTAAACTTCCCCTGTTTAAGTTTGAACCCATTACCCCTGGTCCTGTCACTACAGTCCCTAATGAATAGTCCCTCCCCAGCATTCCTGTAGGCCCCTTTCAGATACTGGAAGGCTGCTATGAGGTCTCCACGCAGCCTTCTCTTCTCCAGGCTGAGCAGCCCCAACTTTCTCAGCCTGTCTTCATATGGGAGGTGCTCCAGTCCCCTGATCATCCTTGTGGCCCTCCTCTAGACTTGTTCCAACAGTTCCATGTGTTTTTTATGTTGAGAACACCAGAACTGTACACAATACTCCAAGTGAGGTCTCACGAGAGCAGAGTAGAGGGGCAGGATCACGTCCTTTGACCTGCTGGTCACACTTCTTTTGATGCAGCCCAGGATGTAGTTGGCTTTCTGGGCTGTGAGAACACACTGCTGACTCATGTTCATTTTCTCATTGACCAACAGCCCCAAGTCCTTCTCCACAGGGCTGCTCTGAATCTCTTCTCTGCCCAACCTGTAGCTGTGCCTGGGATTGCTCCCACCCAGGTGTAGGACCTTGCACTTGGCATGGTTAAACTTCATAAGGTTGGCATCAGCCCACCTCACAAGTGTGTCAAAGTCCCTCTGGATGGCACTCCTTCCCTCTACCTTATCAGCCAAACCACACAGCTTGGTGTCATCAGCAAACTTGCTGAGGGCACACTCAATCCCACTGTCCATGTCACCGACAAAGATGTTGAACAAGGCCGGTCCCAACACCGATCTGTGAGGGACACCACTCATTACTGGTGTCCAGCTGGACATTGAACCACTAACCACAACTCTGTGTGCAGACATTTAGCCAGTTCTTTATCCACCGAATGGTCCACCTATCAAATTGATGTCTCTCCAATTTAGAGACAAGGATGTTGTGCAGGACAGTGTCGAATGCTTTGCACAAGTCCAGGTAGATGACTTCAACTGCTCTACCCCTGTCCATCAGTTCCATAGCCCCGTCACAGAAGGCAGCCGAATAGGCCAGGCATTATTTCCCCTTAGTGAAGCCATGCTGGCTGTCACCAAGCACCTCATTGTTTTTCATTTGCCCTAGCATGCCTTCCAAGAGAATCTGCTCCAAGATTTTGCCAGGCACAGAGGTGAGACTGACTGATCTGTAGTTCCCTGGGTCTTCCAATTTCCCCTTCTTGAAAATGGGGGTTATATTTACCAGTCGTCGGGAACTTCACTTGACTGTGAAAATCATAAATTCTTTTGCCCTGTTGTAAAAAGAGAAAGGATAAAAGTGAGAAAATATTAGGAAAACAATATTAATTGCTTTATACATTTAATATCAATTTTTGTAGAGTAAGATGTTCAAGGAATTGTATTATACCCATAATAGACCTAGTGAAATACTAAGAGGGAAAGTCAATGAATAATTTATTCTATGAAAATTGACAAAATTCACTGAACAGTAATCAGCTGTAAAATAAAATTCTTAAAAGATATAGAAAAATATTTCAGGATGTTACGGCTTTGTCTTTTATCCTGCTTTAGCCTGAAAATCAACAGAATGTTGAGTTTAACCAAACTCAAATATTGAGGATAATCTTTCAAATCTTCTCTGAGTTTGAATTTTCTTTTTCATATATTCTCCAGAATTTTTCAAAGTTTAAGAGTCAAAGAAGTCTGTAATCCTCCAGAATCCATCTTCAACTTTATAATGTATTATGTAATAATTTCCTTATTGGAAAAATAATCCTGATTTTAATTTTTTTTTAATAATAAATGAGCACAATAATGCATTTTTAGATGCTTAATTAACACAAATCTTCATTTTCTGTTCATGCATGAGCAATCCTTGCATTCCAAATGCAAAGACATATTTGAATACAAAATTCAATGCTTTTGAAAAATCCCATTTGTACATGTTATGCATTAAATGGCAGAAAAAAACTCCAACAACCCAGAAACTATTTTTTTATCCACTGAGAAAATACAGTGTCCCACTGACACTTAGATCTTAAGAAAAGACAGGTCGACAGGGCATGCCACAGGTCAACTGTGGATAATGTTATCAGACAAATAGGTCAGAAATATTCATTGGAAAACACTAAAGTAATTCTACATAAGAAGTGACTAGTTCAATGATAATTAGCTGCACTTTTATGATGCATATAATTTCCATGATACCATAACAACAGTACTAACACTATCACAAAGATGATAAAGATGAAAGTAGCTATCCTTCAGGTTAACTCTAATTGGAATACCCTTAAATTAGGGGAAATGACATCTGACTTTAATGTGCAATAACACCCTTATCATTTCGGTCAGCTCTTGCTAATTTGTTTGTGTACTGCAAGTATCAGTCGTTTTTTAATTCTCTTGTGTGTTGCCTGCTGTACCTGTTAACATATTAATCAAATTTATATCCAAACTTTACACTCTTAATGAGAAAATTTCAGTTTAATTACTCATCATTTTATCTATTTCTGACTTTTTTTAGTTTGGGATCTCCAGCTTGGAACCCCAGACCTGCATGCAATAAGCTTTGTATTCAGACAATTCACCATTCATATTTTATTTTAGTAGTGGTAGCTATACAAGTTTTGCTGAACTTCTTTTGCAACAAAGCTAGGCCAAATGAAACAGAAAAAAAATAAGCTGACTGGTTTCTGGTCAACAGGAAAATCTAGAGTCTGCAACAAGTTTCACTACCCACTGCTGCAGCAACCAGCAAGGGAGAAAGATGTTTTGTGCTGTCTGCTCCCACTTCACAGCTGAACTCACTGGTGAATCTTACTAAGGTTTGTTATGACATGATCAAATCATAGAATGAAGAAATATACTCAGGAGTGGGATTCATCTCACCTAACATTAACTGTTAATAAGTTAGAAGTCTAGCCTGTCTAATCTGATCTAAACTTTCATTATAGTCAATCAAAAGATATAGAAAAGGTGGCAAGACAGCGACTCTAGATTCAGCATTCAGCTTGCTGTTCCTTGTTCTAAAATTATAGAAACTTGGCCTAAAGTTCTTAATAGTACATATCCATTCATTGTATAAAATTCTACTGTTGTCCATAGCTGGAACAGTTCAGTAACTTTCCTAGAAGTCACAAGAGACATTTGGGGCAGGGAAGCCAATTTACTTATTCTTTAGACCATAAAGTTGAATGTTCTATCTCACAAATTAAACAAATGGAGAATAACATGCCCTATGTTGTCTTCTGTGACATACAAAATATTTTGTGTTTCACAACCATAATCTACCATCTTTTACTAGAGTGACTTAGGTTCCCAAAATGTTTAAATTATTCTATGTGTAACAAAGTAAATGTTGAAATTTCTCATTTTACTCTGCAGCTCAGCAATTTACATTTTCAGCTCATGCCATTATTAACATGGTGCTGGAGGGAAGACAAATATTTTCCATGTAAATATATAAAAATATCTCCCATTTCCTTTATTAAAGTCACAGAGATTAGCAAGTGGCTAGTTTATATCATCAGGTAGACTCAGCTGGAATGGTTATTCAAGAGAGGTCTGATGGGCAAGTGATGCTGTCTGTTATGAAAAATAATCACGCCATGACAGAACACCAGTGAGATATCAGAGTTGTCATTTCAATTGATACTTCTTGAATATGTAAAGTGCAACTGTTAAGCAATTTAGTATTGTTCTGTTGTTTTCTCCTCATGGTAAAAAAGAAAGAAATCATTCACTTAGAGATTTTCATATGTTTCTCCTGTAAGGAATACTATTATTTTGTGAGTATTTATGTGGATACAGCCATACATAAAAATATATATATAATTACATAAAATTTATCCTGAATATATACACATATATATTTACAAATGTATGTGTGTATGTATATATGCATAAATAATTCTGAAATAAAAATATATAAAAAACTGCTCTTTAGAAAAATGAAAATAACTCTTCCAAATGTTGAGTCATTTAATGTTATTTCATAGAATCACAGAATGGTTTGGGTTAGAAGGGACCTTAAAGATCATCTAGTTCCAACCCCACTGCCGTGGGCAGGGACACCTTCCGCTAGACCAGTTTGCTCAAAGCCCCATCAAGCCTGGCCTAGAACACTACCAGGGATGGGGCTTTCACTGCTTCTCTAAACAACCTGTGCCAGTGCTTCACCACCCTCACAGTAAAAGATTTCCTCCTCATATCTAATCTAAATTTACCCTCTGGCAGTGACCTTTGTCCTGTTACTACATGCCCTTGTAAAAAGATTGTTTAATCTGGAGAAGAGAAGGCTCAGGGGGGACTTCCATGCTCTCTACAGCTACCTGAAAGGAGATTACGGTGAGGGGCAGATCAGTCTCTTCTACAAGTAACAAGTGATAGGACAAGAGGTAACTGCCTCAAGCTGTGCCAGGGGAGGTTTAGGTTAGATATTAGGAAAAAATTCTTCACAGAGACATAATCAGGTGTTGAAACACTCTTCCCAGAAAAGTGGTGGAATCACGATCCCTGGAAGTGTTCAAAAACTGTGTAGATGGGGCCCTCACTGACATGGTTTAGTGGTGGTCTTGGCAGTCCTGGGGTAATGCTTGATCTTAAGGGTCTTTTCCAACCTAGTTGATTCTATTATTCTATTCTATGATTCTAAGGTCATAGTTCTGCAACTACAAGTACAAATAGCATTTTTCTGGGGGGAGGAAAGAACCCAACCAATTACTAAGATGAACTTTGCATTGCTAAGTCCAGACTTGGGCAAAACTAGGTTTTATATGTTTTATTTTATCTGAGAATAAGCTTGTTTTTTAGGTTTTTTTTTGTTTGTTTTTTAGGGGTTTTTTTGTGTTTTGTTTCGGTTTTTTTTGCAGTTGTTCTGGAAATTCTACCATAATATCTGACATTTGCTTGTCAAATTCCATATTGTCATTCTTGTATAAAAATATTTCAAAGCAGTCCTGCTAAGAATGAGAACTGCTTATGCACGTGTTTGAATATGTGATATAAACTGTGATCCTCTGTGTTAGAAGACCCACAACGTTTGTCTAATCTTTTTGATAGTATTGTTCCCTAAAAGAATGTATTGTAACACCCCATAAGATACAAAAGAGATAAAATTCAAAAGCCACAAAGGATTTTACTTACATCTATTCCATAGCTCACTGACTCTTCAGATTACAGAATTTTGAACAAACCCATATTACATCATATTTCAAGGAAAGGTCATTGGAACCTGGCACTTGTTGATGTTGTTGGAAAAAAATGCTGACTTTATTTCACATCTAACAATGTGTTGCAAGAGGAGCACTTAATATTATGCAATGAAAGACAACACAGTGTTTGTATATATATATATATATATGTATATATATTCAATTTCCATAAACTGATAAATGAATTTTGTGGTCTAATTTTCTGTTTCAGAAATGAATGAAGCATGAATTCATAATTAAATATCCTCACATTTTCAATTTAAAAAAGCAAAGATGTGCAAGATATGTGCATTCAGTTCAGTTTATTAGTGTGCGTCAGCATATAAATGTTCAAACTTTCCAGGAAGCATAACTCTAGGCAATAGAAATAATTTTGCAGCACATCTACCTGCAACATTGTTTTTGAAATAAAGTATACTGGAAAGTAAGTATCAGGTATAAATGTTATCACTTGCTGAATTGTCAATACTTGCCCTTCATAAATCACGATGTTACTAAATCTGTCATAAAGCAGACAACACAAAAGTCTGTACAGTATCACTAGTTCAATGACAACATACTTATTAACCATGCCCATTGTTTTCCAAGCATGAGATTCTGCAACTTTAATAGGATTCATTGCTTAAATATTAACTAAGTATATTCGAAGATAAATTGTTGAAATCATTAGGGACCTTTGCCATAAAGCAGCATGACAGGTTTATGGTCTGCATTAGAACCACCCCTTTTTTATTATGATCAAAGTATTTTATTTAGAGCAGTGATTGTTACAAACATTCTGAAAAGATTTATTGTAAGCACCATACTGAAATTTTACCAAAGAGTTTTGACTGATATTGGTAAGTACATCAAGATAATATATTTTGATCTGCATCTACCAAATTGCTAACTGTTATTAGTCATTGCTCATGTTTAGTTTTTCTGAAAATCATGCATTTCTGTAATACTGTCAAGTGACATAAGCAAGAGATAGATATAAGGTTGGGGTTTTTTTAGATGATCCATAATTCTAGGTGGTAATTCAAAGACTATTTGCAAAGAGTAAGACTTGTGTTCAAAGAATTATTCATACAGGATGTACGTCATTATACCGCATCTTGATGGTAGTTTTTGTTTGTGTAGCATTTTGATATACCTTGCATCTTCCATACATGTATTTGCAAGGGTTGAAGTGAAAAAAAATTAATTCAGTTGTAAACCATAATGTATTACATAGTTTAAGTTTATTATGAACCTACTTAATCAACAGTTTAGCTAACTTGAACAGAAATGATTTGTTGGTACAAATTATGCTTTCTTTGCTGTTAATCTATGCCTCAATTAAAGTTTCAGCACCATGTCTTAATAAAATCATAACTAATTAACATTATTCACCAAATAATTGTTTCCTTCCTTAATTGGACCCCTACATTTGGCCATGTAATTTCTCTAGTTTGAATATTTCCTTGAAAAATGTAGCTTCAGTACAGAATTAGTGTAGAATTAACTTGTTTAAGGTGCAAACATTTGTTGTCTTTATTCTTACAACTGGAGGCTCAGTGAAAAGACTAGAAGTGTAGATATTCTTGTTCTGTATGTAAAAACAGTCTAAGACACACTTTCTGATTTTGAGCTTTCCTCCCTGTTGGTTAGTGTCTTTGGGAAAGCCAACAGCTAGGCTACCTTCAGGTGACACTGGGAATACTGATGTTGATATATTGTGCTTATCTAGGGTATCAGTCACTATTTATATTCCCTAACACAGCTGGAAATGTCTTTCTTATCGAATGAGTTCTTAAAGCACTATCTGCTGATTTCTTAGCATAAGCATCTGAGTTAAGGTTTATAACAGTAATAATAAAGATCCACAAATAACTTACATTTCCTGTGAACCAAGATGTAATCTGAATTAAGAAACATGTCTGATAGAAAAGAGACTTGCTATCCCAACTAACCTGTGAATCAACCATATTGCCATAACTGGTTCACTTATTCTTCTGTTCTGCTTTATTTTCTTTGTAGCATTGGCTATAGAGAGTCTATGATTAACTAACAGAAAAGAATAGCAAGAAAAGAAACACTGAATTTTTTTTACATGTTGCGTAAAAACTAAGAGATGAAAACATTCAAATTCTTGTATCTAGCTATCAGTATTAAAAAAGCTATCTAGCTATCAGTATTAAAAAGGCATAATATACTAAGAGTTGAATTGTACACCAATTGTGTCCAAAGAAACAGAAATGCTGTAATTTTTGCCTATAGTTAATGTAGTTAATGTTTATACTGCACATTGCAGCTTCTTGGATTTGAATCTCCAAAATATTCTAGCTTAAATATTAGTGCTAATAGATGCATTTATCACAATATAAACAAGTACTTTTTTGGTGTTCTGGAACCGGATCAAAACTTTATGTGCAAACTGTTATTAATACTCTTACTTTTCTTACATTTTCTCAGACTACTCCACATCATACCTACAACAATAACATTTTCTTGTAGATGTTTCATCTTGTAGATAGGTGCCTATTGTGAAACAATTCGGGAACCTTAATTGGCAGCCCCAAAAATTTCAGGGTGTACACCCAATTATCCATTTTTAGGCTTTGATTAAATCTCCGTGATAGATTTTCCACAGTGTGCTGAATGATGTTCAGTTGTATTTGATCATTGCCTCCTGCTTTATAAAGTGTATTCCATAATTATAAATGCAAACATCACATTTATTTTGGCTTCCTAAGGTTATTTTAAGATTACCAAGAACATGTTTAGTCCATAGTTTGGGCAGAAGGGGCTATATCAAATGACTGTGTCTGAATTTAGAATTTCAGTAATCAGCACAAACAAGTTTTAACATGTGCAAAATCAAGTAATTAAAAAAACTCAAACAAATCTCCAAATGTAATTTCCTTCAGAACTCCTTTTAATGCAAAAATGACCAGTAAATTTAGTTGTATAAATCATAATTCTAGTAGTCCAATAAATAAGTTAGTATCATGTACTTCCTACCTCATGATGATCATGAGGAGCCATTTGCAGAAAAGACTTTTAATTTCCTCTTTTTTTTTGTGGTATACATTATTTTGTGGTATACTTACTTCAACAATTTCAAACATTTAGCAGATGATCTCTAGCATTTATTTACTCTGTGTGCCAGTTCTATTTTAATATTAAGCTCATAAAGCCAAAAAAATTATTACGAAGTCCTGCTATCACCCATTTAGGAAGGAATATGACTTCATACTGGGATTCATTCCACGTAATAACAGGCCTTTTATTAAAGGAACATCCTGGAACAGTAAGTAAACAGCAATGTACAAAAATGCCACAAGGTAAAGAATTCTCTGAAGGTTCCTCTGCAAGCAATTGAGTTGTGGAACTGGCTATCTTTATCCTTGAGACAACATTTATTACTTTCTGAAACCCTCCAGGAATTGTCACTAGATGTTCACTAGGTATTCCTAACTTGTAAACATGGTCACTGTCCTTTGAAAGATTTTGCTTCCTTGCTAAAGCTCAAATCAGTGGAACATACTCAGGTTTGAACAAATGTCTGTTTGAAAACATAATTCATACTTTTCTATGCACAAAATGATATACCAAGACATCCTAGTTAGCATGGCAGCAGGAAATCGATCTAGAAAGTAAAAGTCAAAAAGGTTCTTGCCTTACTTACTGTTAGGTGTGCTAGTACTCACATGAAACTTGTCACAGAAAAAAAAAAAATAACCACAAAACTTCACAGTAAGTTAGAGCCTTAACTTGCATAAAAACACTACATCCATTAATTCTCAGCATCCATTCCTACATATCCTCTTGCTAAGGATTTGCAAGGTTTTTTTTTTTTTTTTTTTTGCTTTTCTGTGCTAAAGAGGAGTTTTTCATAACCACGGGATCTGCACAGGTTAATTACTAAAGGAATGTAAGACTTTTGTGGAGTGAACAAGAATCTTAAGATGTGTCTTAGTACATATGAGGGTTATCAGCTCCTATTTCATAATAGAAGCCATCACTACACTAGTCTCAAAAGGCAAAGATTAAGTTAAACTATGTTCATCACTGTAACTGATGTTTTTCATACATAGTACCACATCAAGTATTACATGCAAACAATAAAAAAGTATTTTCTTTTGTGGTGTGTTTTCATTAATTCATTAAAAAGAACCAAAACTTCTGGTGAAGCTATTGTCTATAATCAGTGTTCTAAACTTTACCTTGCTTCACTAAAACCTACAAAGAATTGCCCTCAAAAAAATATATGTTTATCTTTGTTGAAGGGTTGTGGTGTAGAAAGATGATGGTAAAAACAAGAATGAAGGAAAGAAGGAATTAACTTTCTGAATGATGGAGTCTACTCTCTTGTACTGTGAAATATCACCTAAGATAATCAGTTCTAGTAATTTTTAATTCAATTTGGAAAAGATATTTATTTTTTTCATTCATCGTCCTATAGGTTGTTCCAGAACCTAATTTCTTTTACAACTACAAATCTAATTTCAGACAAAAATATACACGTCCTCATTTAAAGTCGAGTTTATCTCAACACAACTTAAATAACTTTCTTCCCTTTTCCTTCTTTATATGCTTCTACATCACACTTAATGCCAACTAACTTTTTAATTAGCTTAAAAAGGTTTTCTTTACTCCAAAAAATTTCCAATCAGCCTATTAGACTTCTGTGGCAGTTACTGTTCAAACTTCCTTGTGATGGGCAGGACTATTGACTGTTTATTTCAAAATTTGAGGGTTAACTCTTCCCAAATGCAGCCAAACTTTATTACAGCACTTTTTGTTTCAGTTATTCAGTATCATCTTTCTTGCTCCTGTAGCTTAGGATTTTCTGGGTTTCTGCCTTGTCTACTGTCTCACTAAACCTGAGGAGGTTTCTGTTGAGCTAACCTTTAATTAACTCAGAATCAGTCTGGACTGAAGCTCTACTGCTCTACTGTTAATCCCCATCCTTATCTCCAGTTTAGTATCATCTGCAAGTTTACCTTCAGATTTATCATGCAGGTTTTCATTTAAGCAACCGAATAAGATCAGCCCTAGTATTGCTTTTTGTGATCTGCTTCCTTGTAAGTTAATGAACCACTGATTATCATCCTTTGAGCCCTGCAGTCTAACCAATTTTTAACTCACCTCTTTTCAGACTCCTTTCACTTTGGCATTGTGGTCACATGCTCCCCAAAAGCATGTTTTTCCAAAGCAAAGATCTGAGCATATACGAGTTTCCTATGAGCTCATATGACAATGTTTTGTTGAGTAACACTTAGCAAAAAGAAATACCATGTCAGCACTTTGAGGTAGCCCTCTTTCCCAGGAAAAATAACAAATGAGGAGACAGAAAAGTCTATGCCAGTCATCATACAGCTCTTACACTCTGTGCCAAGATCACAACCATACAAAAGTAAATGTTTTGCTCTAACATAAAAGTGATGGGAAGTTGCTGATTATTTGCATGTTCCATTGGATATCAATGCAGTATGGAAGATGGAAAATAAACACTTCCTCTCAAAGTACTGCTTCTAATGAATTCCTGCAGCTAGAAAAGACCAACATGTTCAGAAGTCAAAACCAAATTACATACTAGACAAGTGAAATAATTTTTAAACAGTTGTCTTTTCAGTATTGTTTTCTCCCTTCCTCTCTGGCTCAACCTCACGCTCCAGAGCAGAGACGCTCACAGATGTCTGAGCCGACCTGCCAGCCGTGGCTTGGGAATGAAAGCTCTGCATCAGAATGCTTCCATCAGCCCCACCCTGCCCGCAAGGACGGCTGTAGACAAATTAAAATATCTGGCAAGCAAGTCTGATATTGCAACAAACAGTGATTTCTGAAGCTAGGCACAATATGAGCGTTTGCACCTCCAGCTTAGAGATGCAAATCCTCACATTTTCATCAGCCAAGCAATCCAAAAGCTCAGAAGATGAAGCACTTAACCCTACCAGTAGGCAGTAAAACTGGGCCTGTCAATAATGTTTTTAACTCCATTTTGGAGTCTCATTTAGCTTGTGACAGCCATCTTGCTGCAGTTCTCAAACTACAGACTGCTCCCTGTAAAGAGAGTCTTTCTCAGAACAGGCCTTGCAGGTGCAGCCTAACCCTTAATGATTTTAAAGTCTCAAATATGTATTTATTTATTTATTGCATGTATAATTGCATATATTATTGCATGTATTTCTTTTAAATGCATTTAGATTACGCTGAAATGACAAATGTAACCTCACACAGTTTAATTTAAGAACTGGGTGTAGTATAATTAACTCACTGTAAAACATAACTGCTGTGTTTGATACCTCTGTGCCTTGAAATTACTGTGATGACATGAAGTCTGTCTGAATCACAATAAGACATTGCTGAGCACTGTTGCCCACTCTGACTGCTCTGCTATTGAAGTACACCAAAAAATAAAATCAAAATATGTCAAAACACTCCAAAAATATTCATGGTGGTTTAAGGGTGGTTAGTTGACATTTAAACCTCATTTAGATCTCATTTTATTTTGCATTTACAATATCTTGGTACAGTTGCCTTCTGTGTGTGATGGGAGCCAGACTGTTTGGTGAGAGTACTTTCTGAAGGCTTACATTGCACTGAAAGCATTGGATTCCCCTGTCTTTAGCTTTTAATAACCTGTATTCAGTAAATTTGCAATGTTTTACATTTGTCTGTGTTTGATTTTAATTTTGAAAGATGCCTTCCTCCTTTACTTTCCCTTACCTTCCATACTATTATTTCTGTGCTATAATCCCATTTATTATATTTCTCTTTCAGCTTGGCAAATTTATATTGTTAGTACACATCTTTTTCTAATTGCTCATATGTTTCTTATCTTTTGTGTCTGTTTTTTTTTCCACAGATTTTATCAATTCTGAGAATGCCGTAGAAAAGTCAACTCAAGTATTTATTAGTGAGGACAGGTAAAAGCATGTTTGTTTTGCAGTTTTTTTAATATGTTTTCATATAAACCCAACTCATTTATAATTTTTAAAGCTTTGATTGGCTTGCCCATATCATGGATAACATCTGTATGTTTAGTAGAAAGAGTAGCTATAATAAAATATGAAGTGTTTAAAGCTTAATTTCGCTAAGCACCTCTGTTACTGGAAGTTTTGATATTGTTTAAATGCATTCAGTTAGCACTGTAACTAAGGTCTTTCTGACACCAAAAAGATTTTATCTAACTAGATTCCACAGTAGGAGTAGTTTATTTCTGAAATCTTCATGGTCATCTGCAGTTAAATTCCTCAGTAAAAGAACTCATTTCTCTTGTGAGAATCCTGCACTTTCTAGCAATGAGATCACAACAGAAACTGGAGCAACTGTCAGCTACTCAAGCCCAGAAGCTTTGACTTTTCTATTTCATACAGAAAATCAGGACACAAAGCCTTACATTATTATAATGTTAAAACCTCACATTATTATAATGTTAAGTTTATACATTTAAGGTCTTGGAAGATAAGGAACATGAAAGTTAAAATTGAAAATGAAATCTTTATTCTTTCCCTGCAGCAAACACTTAATTGTGTTTATTACTGCATAAATGTGTTGTAACAATTAGCCCACACATTTTTTCACTTTTCAACAAAGGTTCCAATCCTGCAAATACTTATTAGCTACTGGATATTTCATAGGACCACACACAGTATGTAAAGTTAACTACATAAATCTAAAGTTAACCACATAAATCTTCATATGATTAGATAGGAACTAACTTCAGTTAAGAGAATTTGGAAACCTAAAGAAATGAAAAAAAAAAAAACAAATTGACGTCAGTTTTATACATCATTAGACAACCTCAGTCCTTCTGTGTTGATACTAATGCATGGTTCCAGAATTAATTTCATAAACCTTTCCATAGTGATGAATGTCTGTAATCTAACTTTTACTTTAGTGGATCAGCTTTGGCTGAGCATCTCAAAATGTGCTTACACCAGAACTGGAGGGAAAGTGTGTGTAGCAGACACAGTGGATATTGAATTCTGGGGTAACATTCTTTACAGCGGCACTTTGTAGCAATGAACCAAATAAAAATGTCCAGGTGATTGATTTATGTAAATGGATATATGTAACCATAAAATCATTTCAAGATATATTCTTAAACAGGGGAAACATCTGTAATTTCCATAGCTCTGGGCCTTGAACTTGTATATAACTTTATTCTTTCTTTTTTGTTTTAATTTTTACTATATCGTGCAATTGTGATTAATTTCAATATATTAGCATTCACTTAAAAATCCTTGTAAAGTAGCAAGCATTTACAATACCTCAGCCCTGCTATTATTTCCTAACAAAGAATGAAAGGTATTTAGCATTTGCCCTGCAAAGCACATTGGAGTTAACACATCGTGATTTATTCGTTTCAGCCATTAGTGGGAAAACAAAATAATGTGGAAATGCTTTTGGTATCCTGCAGTTCCTCAATTTGTCTAGTTCCTGTCTTATGATTTATTTTTCCTAGATTCCATTGTCACCGGGCTCAGCAGCACCCTCCCAAATTCTGCAGTGACACTGGAGATAGGGAGGACAACCACAGTTTCCTTTTGGAGGCAGGAGGTCAGGCAGAGTGTTAGAAGGGCAGCTTGGGGTCAGAATAATACAGTAGGAGTACAGAGAGTACAGTTAGGTTAGCATATTGTTCTGGGGCTGAGAGCCTTTTTCAAACCCTGATCCATCTTCATCCTTGTAATTAGGCGATCTGTGTTTTCAAAGAAAGTGTTGCTATGAAACACATTGGCAAATGAAGGCAAATTTGAGGCCTGCTCGTTTAAGTGTTGGGCTCATTGTTCTTGGTGGTGTAATTGGTGATCAAGAAGGCAATAAAACGGCATGGCCATTAAATGGCCTGAGCTGAAATTGAAAGGGGAGCATTTATACTGTGCAAGCTGCTGTGTGGAGGCTGTAACTTTCACCCTTATGTGAACCAGAGTTTACGGAAAGGCCTGATGGCATGGCTCTTGTTTCACCTCCAGGAGGCGGGCAGAAAAGAAGGGATGAAAAAAAATCAAAACTAAATAGAATTAATGAGCCTTCACACATCGTGCTGTTTCTTTTGTTGTGAAAAAGCTGGGCGAAAATTAAGTTGGATAAGAGAGGGTGGAAAAGAAACACCATTAATATCAGGTTGTAAATTCTACAAAACATTAACTTCATTACATGGCAATTACTGTCTGTAATTGACAGAACGAAAGATTCCACTTTCTCATCAGTTACTAGTTGTATAGGACTCAGCATTTTTTTTTTCTTGGCAAAGGTCACACCACTGATATAAAGAATACCTTAATGTGAATTAAAAGTATAACAGATTCTTTTGCAAATAAGCAAGGGTGTAACTATTAATTGCTGCTAAACGTCTCACTCTGTTATTTTGTGCCAAAACATGGCTCACAACTTAGAAAGATAACAACATTAATGATTTAAAAAGGAAAGCTTTCATTATTTAATTGCTACTTGGTCCTACTTCTTAAACAGAAGAGAAACATGATTTAGAGAGGGATAAGATTATAGAGAAACAATGTTTGCTTTTGAAAATAGTTATCTCAAGAGTTTCTTAAAAATAATTGGGAACTGTGTGCATAGCAAAAAATTATATGCTGTATGAAGAAGCATTCTAATTTTTTTATAATTTCTGTTATTATTACACCATTGGATTGACCTTACTTTTTACTTGTCACTTACCTAGTGCATTTATGAAAATATTCCACATAAGCTATATCCTGCCTCAGATTTATGTATGTAACTTCGGATGAAGCTCACGTCCTTAAGACACATGTTCAATGTCTAGTGGATTTTGTGAGACAGCTATAGAGGAAGACATTTAATCTAAATCAGTCTTGGAGTTTTCTAAAGGAAGCATTTATTTCAAGAATTACATAACGAAGAAATATGATGAGGGGAAAGATCAATTTTTCACATAGACATGAAAAAATAAAGTTGAGTTTATTTTTCTTGATCACTAATGAAGCCAAAAAAAGCAAAAATTCCAGAATTTATGTCACTGAATTTCAACATCCACCTCAAAACTCAGAAATATAGAGTGAGGAACTATGCCTAATTTTATTTAAGAAACATTGAGCTACATAATTTGCTTATTTTTTTATTAACAGAAAGCATTGAATCACTCGAGTCAGAATATTTCATTTCAATTTGTTGGATAAAAAATGTTCACATCTCTTCCGCACTTCATGGTTCTGTAAGGAATTCTCTGGGATGTTATTCAGGGCTGCCAAGTTCCCACTGCTCTCTGTTCATCAGACTGTTTCTCTTTATGCACAGCATGACATTTCCAATGTGGAAGATACATTTCTACCAAGAAGCTTGGCCTCTGAGGGTGAAGAGCTTAAGGAACTTAAGTGGTCTAGTAAACTTCTGTGTGATGCAGGTATTCTATCACTATGCTAATATAAAAAAAAAAAAGTCAGTTTGGTTTGTTCAATACATTGAAATGATAAAAAATTCATATTATACTAATTCATAATAAATTCTTTCATATCAGCAGAAAGAAATTTCCTGATTAAATATTCAATATTTGTGGATAAAATTTTTAAATTGAAAGTTGCCTAACAATCCCTTTTTAAGTAACTATTTATTTTTATTGTTTTAACTTAGTTTTGTTCATTATTTTCAATTTTATAAATGCATTTTCTGATATGCTTCATCATATTATTGTTGGAATTTTTGTGACTTTGTGGTTGATATTTTCTCTGTGATTATCTCCTAGATACTTTATGCTTTAAAATGCGTGCTGCATTCTCCCCTGCCCAAATAGCCAGAAAGATCCAATCGCATATCAGTAATGACAGAAAAAGGCCACAACAGGAATGTTTTCACCATGTTCGAACTGGTTAAAGGAACTGGTTCAAGCCTGAGGCTAAGAATAATCTGTATTTTGGAATATGTGCAAAAAGCACAGATCCATTTATTTACTAAGAAATATGAATACCAGTGATGAAGTGGAAAAGGTGGAAGAGAGATGTTTGAGGAAACTGTCAAGCAAAAACCTGAGGAAAGCAAATTATTCACTGTTTTAAACCATCACTGCCAATGAATCTTTGATTGTTGTGCCAGAATCTGTCCTGTGATGAATTGCATTTTTATTAACTACATTTGATTAACTAAAAATCTCAAAGGATTCGTTCAGATATATTGAGATACTTTATCTAGGCTGAAGGAGCTAGGTATCTTTAGCTTGGAGGAGACTGAGGGGTGACCTCATCAGTGTCTGCAAATATGTAAAGGGTGGGTGTCAGGATGATGGAGCTAGGCTTTTTTCAGTGATATCCAGTGATAGGAAAAGGGGCAATGGGTGTAAACTGGAGCATAGGAAGTTCCACGTTAACATCAGGAAGAACTTCTTTACTGTAAGAGTGACAGAGCACTGGAACAGGTTGCCCAGGGAGGTTGTGGAGTCTCCTACATTGGAGATATTCAAGGCCCGCCTGGGCAAGTCCCTGTGTGATGTACTCTAGGTTACCTTGCTCTTGCAGGGGGGGTGGACTAGATGGTCTTTCGAGGTCCCTTCCAACCCTTGGGATTCTGTGATCTACTGATGAGTGTAAGAATAACTTAAACTGCAGTTGGCCCACAGTGTTTGCTCTTTGCTACTACAGCTACACACACAGAATTGTGCAAGTAATTCTCTGCATGGAAAACTTTTAAGAACAATATATCAGACTGTTTTCATCAATGTTAGTTTTCCACAACATATGACAAGAGGTCTCTCTGGCAGCAGGTTATCAGTTAATTTGATTTTCCATCTGATATCCGCTAAGTCCAGCTCAAGCCCTCAAGTCTTATGCAGCCATGTTAAAGAAGCTCTTGCTGAAGCAGAAAAGGTATCTAGTGTGTTTCAGTGCCATGCAATACTCTGAACTAGTTTGGGATCTGGAGGCAGCAGAGACAGGTCAGCGTTGCACTCCTCATAGACCAATTAATACTGCCTAAAAAGGATATGAATTAATATTCTTCCATAGTGCTGCACTGTTCAGCAAAACTGTAGTGGCTCTGCCCAATGGAGCAATGACATTGCCAGGTTCTACAATTCTGCCCCATCAGAGAGTGCTACACCATAGGATCTGCATGACAGAGGCTGGATTCAGACCCACCCTCCTTATAAAAGGGTTACTGGAACAAATAAATGTGTACAGAGAAGACTGATAGTGGTTTTGTCAGAACAAAAATTAGAACAAATTGATGCAAACTGAGAAATAAGGCTTTTCCTTGTCACTTTTTCTGGCAATTTTTATTGATGCAATAATGACAGATGTAATAGTTATATTTGAAAGATGTTTATGGGGCTAGAATATTGGTTGTAATTGGGATATATATTGTGCAAAAGAGAGAAAGTAAGATGAGGACAGTGATAATATGCTTATAAGGATTCCGTTTTTTAGAAAACTATAGTCTTATCTCCTACCTTCTTGACAATATTATTTCAATGTATTTTTGACAGTATTCTTGACAGTATTGTTTCATTTTTTACCTTAAAAACACCCCATAGACAGTGTTACTGTTTTCAGGAAGACCTGGGGAACAAAACTGAAGCTTTAGTCAACTGTTCTTTTAAAATTATAACAAAGGAATAGGAAAAGTTCTGCACAACACTAATATTATACTTTTTAATGTTTGAACAGTAGAACTGAAGGCAAATCCACTAGAAATCCTTCAAATGACTTCAGTAATAACAGGAGGCAAAGAGCTTAAAGAAAGGAGTTCTGAAAGTTCTGAAATAATCTAAATTTTCACAGTCTAGAATACGAAAAGAAAAATAAGTTTATTAATGTTTTGGACTTTGTCTTCACAGCTGGGACAACAAACCCATCCAGAAGTGTGTGCCTGCATTTGGGGCAGTTGCTCGTCAAAGCACAAGTGTGTTCAATGGAACTGTCAAAAGTGCCTGGCATATCTCGAGAACTATGTGACTTTCTCATTCTTTGAACATGACGATGCTGATTATCATCAGCAGAGACAATCTTAAACTGATTCAGTAGCCTGCACCCTGACTATTTACATGGGAGAAAGAATACTTCTGTTTTCAGTCCTCTTCAGTCTTTGGCCTCTTTTCTTGGAACACCAGCCAGTACCCATACGTGCCGAAGAGTAAACTCAAGTTACAACCTGAGTGTTGGCATGTGCATCCCATCTCTAAACATTCTGAGTGATGGTGATTTTTAATTTGAATTCTGTGACTGTACAGAAGCGTTTAAATTAGTACAGCTTTTCAGCTGCAAAGTGAAAAGATTTCCTGTCTCTTATGCATGTGATACACTTTTTTTCTCAAGTAACCTAGATCTATATATGTCTTCGAATCAAAACATGTTCCGTAACTATGCAATGCATTTTTACCAGCATGACACAGCTTTATCGATAAATTGGAAAAATATATATGTGGAGTGAGGTATAGATACAGTAAACCCAGCCTCAAAAATGGAACTGTACTTCATATTAAGAAATCTAATTACAGACATATGATGTCATTCGTTTAAGTCTAGCCAGTTAATTTAAGGAACACCACAGAGACATGGGACATGTAGTTTCTGGGGACAACACAGCTCGAAAGTAATATCTCAGCTACCTTTTTTATTTTTTTTCAAGTATGGGTACTGCTAGTATTTTCTGCAGTGGCTAGACTTGAGTGACACTTAAAAAGAAATCACAGATTGAAAAGGTTTGGATCTCTCTTTAGAGTTCTGGGATATAATAAGATTCATGCCAGTCCGGCAAGTCACATTTTTCTTTCTCTAGCTGGATGTGGGATTTATTCCAGTCAGAGGCCCGGGAGTGATAATGGCAATCCATCTTAGGATAATTATGTGAGCACTGCCACAGAAGATCTGATGCCCTCAGGACAGAGCATGCTTCCAACTGCTTTGTAAAATTATCTTAAATACTTCATCAGGGCAGTTCACATACCAGTTCCATAAGAGTGCTTCTTTCTAAAGCTTCATGAGGATGTGGGTGGGGGAACTAGTCCACACCAAGCTCATTTTTGGCACATTGAAATACTTATGTTCGTATGATGCATCTCATGGGATATATTACCTGATGAGATAGGAGTGTAAAGTACAGAGTTTTTGGAAGTGTCCTAAATTTCCAGCAGATTAACCATTTCCTACTGTTCTCAGGGGAACATCTTTTCTTATTGAGTCCTATAGTATTTAGCATAGGCCTTCAGTTTTCATCCCTTACTGCTTTTCATCTCTTCATCCCGTTTACATTTTTCCTTTGAGGTCATCTTAACTATATGTCATGCTCTTACTTAAATAACTGAACTCGTTCGCCATTTGCTCTTAAGTTTTCAGCTCAGTCTGAGTTTCAGTACTGCTGTACCATGGAGTGTGTCTTTTTCAACAAAATTTGCTGTTTGGACAGCCAAGCACAACATGTACTTCTTATGAACACCAAAAGACTGCAGGAGAATTTACCTGTATGAGCCCCATTTTGAGACTTTTTTCTAAATTACAGTCCAGCTAATTGGGTGGGCACCAATAGAGAACTCATGGCTACTTGGTGAATTAGTGCAGCTTGTATGTACTTCATCTTTCAAGTAAGTGCAATGTGCTAAGTTTTTCCATTGCTTTTCTTTCATGGTACTAAAAGCTACAGGAGTTTTTCCATTAAATATGCTACACTTGCAGTTTTTTAAGAAGTACGTTGTAGCCGTTATTTTTTGCTAAAACACGTTACTACTCTGAATGGAAATGTAGAACTAAGTATGTTTTCATGAGAATTTGCAAATATCACTCTGAAACACAGATTATTCTTTTGCTCTAAAGTGCAGTGATCCATGTTAGGCAAGGTGATGGCAAGCCCACTATTTCAAGGAGTGATGTACCAGATGGATGGTTATCAGATCTCTCTATTTGCACTGAGTTAAGTTTCTCTCTCTGTTCTTATTATGATCAGAGTGCATAACCCTATTATTTTCCCATTCACAAAGCATCTTGACCATTACCTAGTGCTTTGCAATCAGGAAAAGTGCTAAATTTTTAGCAAGAGTTGCTACAGAGCAAATGCTTGTTAATTTGACTGTTAAGTGGGGTCTCCTTTGCTGAGGACCTAAAATTAGCTCACTATTTCATAGCTACTTTTGTGCTGGGTTTGCATAGGTTTTATGAGAGCATGGGATAACTGATGGCTGGAATAGTTGGAACTGGAGACAGAGAGAATCATAAGCATGAGAGCCAAGAGCATCCTCTGGCCAAGACAATATAGAACATAGCCTTTCATGAAAGCTTTGAAAAAAAGACTAGGCTGCAGCCCATCCACCAATGTAGACCTTTATTTAACACAACATTCTAAGACTTGACCAAATGCTACCACAATTACCTGAACAACTACTCTACTGACAGTCTCTATCTGATAATCCATTTCTCATTGCACACTCAGAGTTGCAAATTCTCTTCTCCTATTCATTGCAGGGTCCTTGCTGAGCTTTGGTAGGTCTTGTATTGAACTTCTTTTATTACAGCCCTTATCATTCAGCTGATTACATGCACTTATCTCCTTCAGGTACCTTCTCTCTCCTTGTCTGCTAAGTTTGCAAACTTCTATTAAACATAAGCTGTGGCAGGCCCATTGCAAACCCCAATATATATCAAAGAATATTTTATTATTCAGTAATGACATCCAGTCAGAAGGTAAACCTTTCTGGTTCCCTGTTTTACAGTTGTGCAACCATTTTGCAACCTCATCCAACAGAAGAGATCCAGCAGCTGACACAGCCTTCTCTGCCAGTAAGACTGAGGTTTAATCCTAGAAGAAGGCCACGTGTGCTGAGCTATTTTTTGTGCAAAATACATAAATGTTGAAAGTTGTTAGCTTACTTCATTGACTTGAAAGCAACAAAAATTCATTGCATATTTCTCAGTTCTTTGAGAGTTTTCTCTTCTGTCTTGACATGAGGGCTTCTTTTAGTCATTCCAACCTCTTCCTTAGCTCAAAAGCCATGAAGTCCACAACCCTGCACTCCCTTCTCTCTTGTTGAGGGCCTTTGTTCAAAAGCGAAAAACAAATATCAGGAAAGAGTTCTTCTCTTTGCATTTTAAAACATTGTTTCTGCTGACTCTCATTATTTTTCTTCTTTCTTTTTTTTTAAAGTAAGAATATAAGGAAGAGAGAGGATGGGCTTGTTTTGAGTCTTCTGAAATAGTAATAGTTATGAATTTTACATTCTTTAATAAAATGGTGCTGCAATTCCTTGGCTGCCTGCAAAAGTAAGAAAATACCAGGATTTAAGACATAAACACACTCAAAGACCATCAGGAATGTCACCATTATCCTGAACTAGAATTTTACAGTCAAAACAGTAGAAACAAAATCCCACTTATTTCCCCTTCTTTCCTTTTAAGACAGTTTTGTAAATATTACCATGACCTTTAGTAAAACTAGAGTTTTCATGCTAATCTCACATATGTGCTTCATTCCTTTTTAGAATACAGTTCTTTATGGTGATTGTTTATGCTTTTTCCCTACAAAAATCTCTGGAAATGCCATGTCTATCAATGAAATCATATACTGATAAAATATCTGGTTTTGATGAGTAAATAAAAATGAAAACTAAGTATGTATCTTGACAATAAAAAGTTGTATGGGAAATAATTTTAGTTGTAAATTTGTGAGAATGATCACTTTATTATTTCTCCTATTTGGAAATCAAGAAACTACTTATCATTTGGTTTGTACCACCATTAGGTAAACCTTATAATTATGCCACAAAAGGAAGAAAAAATTATCTCTGACTTTCTTATGGTTAAGGAAACAGGCATAATGTGATAAAGTCTGTTTAATAAACTCTGTTTTCAAACCAAAGAGTCATCTAAGTTTTCTTCTTTGTAATACAAATCCACTATAACATAATTTCTTTCGTAGTATATGTAACCTAGGTTATAATATACGTGATTAAAATTTGTGTTATTTTAATGAGGAAAACATACTTAGTTTTCTGTATAAGTCCTAAGCCCGAAAGTTTCATGTTTATATTCCCACAGTGAGAGCTCATATTACACAATATATTGTCAGGAATGAAGACAAGATAATTGTAGTTTAAAGGAAGCACAAACCCACTCTTTCTGTGTTATGAACTAGTAATTAAAAGGCTTGTAATTCATTGTTGTAGGCACGAATTTTAAAACTATAACCTATGCCAGCAATTTCATGTACCTCCTCTAGAATCAAGATGCACTTTGTTAGGGGTTCATTCAGTTACTTAAAACTACCTTCGTGAAATTTTCTGCTTTTGTTACTTTAGATCTTTGCACATCTTTAGAGTTTTAAAACCTTAGTTAAAAAAGAAAAAAAAAAAAGGTTTCATTTTCTCTTCCTATAAATCATTACACCTGCTAAAGCTGAATTCCTCAGAAAGTGAGGTTTGAAGAACATCTTTAAAATTAGTTTTTCTGAAAATGAAGAATATTAAATTACCTAATGTAGGCAGTTCTAAGAAAACATGGATGTGAAGCATGGTACTCCAACACTAACAATTAAAATAGTTGAACCCTACGAAATTTAAAAAAAAATTCATTTTTCAATGGTTGATGAGGAAAACTTAGTGCAGATCTGTCTCCTGTGTATGCAGGGCAAAAATCTATCAAATTGGAATCATAGAATTAATATGTATGTTCCTTCATTTCAATAACAAGAATCTGCATGCAAAAAGAGAAAAAAGTTTCATCACATATCAAATAGCAAATAAAATTTTTAACTGAGACACCAAATCAAGAAGAGAGCACTAGGAAGTCCAGTAATATCAAGTATTTTCTGCCAGTGAATTAAATATTTTAATTAAAACAACAGCAAATACTTGATAATCCTTTGGTAGACTTGAAACAGCCACTGTAATTTTATCTGACTCAAACCCAAACTATCAGATAAAATGTATTTCAGAATCCCTTTAAAAATGTTTAAAAATATGGTAAAATTAGCAAAGCTAAGAAAAGAGCAAAAAACATATCTACCAGTATAAACCATGTATACCTTAGAAGTATACCATTTAAACCTCCACAACAGGATGGTTGTCTTACCTTTGCCTGTCATCCTATTCTTTTGTGTACACCCATTTCCTTCAGAATATAGATTATCATACTGTATTGCTACACAGTTTTCATACTTATCATAAAAACACAGCAAGGGAAGTTGGTAAAGGAAAAAAAAAATTTCTTCCTGTCACAAAGGTGGATTTTACTCCCCAGAATTATCATGTCAGACCAAGCAATCAAAGAGCCTTGTCCATAGACAAAAGCTTATTTCCTTACCTCAATGCTTAGCTGCTTGAAACCACAGCTAGTGTACTCCAATTCAGAGATACCCTTTGTCCTTAGTAGATGTCCCCTCACAGAATCCCAGAATCCCAAGGGTTGGAAGGGACCTCGAAAGATCATCTAGGTTTCTTTGTAGCAGGTTGTTATTGAGAACCTGGCCTCTGCCTTGACAACAGCAACATGTTAGTATACAAACTAGTGTTTACTGTTGCATATTTTGAAGAAACTTATGGTGTTCCAAGATGAGGTATCATTTACTGTACAAAAGCAATGTATCTGCTTGGTGGCTGCACAGACAAAATGCCCAGCAGACCTTAAAAGTGTTCAATGAACAGCTGAGTCTGCTTAAGGGTAAAGTTTGGTAGATTTCCTGCAATTTCATTTGTTTTTAATAAAATAAAGAGATCAAGTTGAAGATTAGGAAATTTTGAAATACTGCAGTCCAACAGACTACATAGTCTGTTCATGTTTTAGACTGCAATCAAGGTGGCTTAGAGATTAGTAGTTCTCTAGAAAATGAAAACCTGATGAGGTCCTTTAGGGGAACCAGGAGGTATCCAGATATGTTTGTGTAAATTCAATATAATTGAAATTTACTGTGAGGTATTTATGTTTGCTAAAGGAACTATCATAACAGGTTTAAGGATCTAGAATCATATATAGATTTTCAAATAAAATAACTGCAAAAAGAAAGTATTCTTTGTTTAGCTAATCACTTCAATGTCAGACTGTAAAATAGAAATTAAAAGAACCCTCTACAACTAATGTATATTCAAAGAGGAAGCAGAATATTGGTAGTGCTAGATATCGCTAATAGAAGAGGGGAATGCAATCTACGAATACATTGCTGTATTAATACAAAGATACTTTTATACATTATTAACAGAAAAGTGTCAAATCTGTAAGTTCTCCCTGGATCCAGGCATAGGGGTAGGGCAAGGCATTTATCTGGATTGCAAGGTGACCAGGACAGGCACCTTGCAACCTGTCTTCAGGACATACTTACTGACCACTTATGGCTTGAACCCGTTACAGCTGGCGGTCGAGTCCTTGTGCCAATATGTGATGTATCCCCAGCATGGGAGCTGCATTTGAATTGCTCAGGTGATGCAAGCTGGCAACTGCTGGCATACAGTTAAGTGTGGTAACTCACAAAACACACTCTGCAGGCTAGCTCAAATACTGCACCAGTGTTGCAGCATTCCCTGCAGACAGTAACGTGTCTGGCAAAGAAACAAGGTTACAGATATAGAGAGAAGGCTCTCTAAGTGCTTAAGCTCCAGTTTATGATATGAACAGCAGCACCACGTAATTCAGAACTGTCCCTGACTGTGTCAAAATGTCACTAGTTTCCTAGCATATGAGGCCACAGTGCTGGCATTAGAAATAACATGTTTTTCTTTTGGCCTGAGGGGGAATTGAAATGCCTCTCTAAATAGACCTCACTTCTTGCCATAAATGCTATAGGACATGAGGATTAAAGGTTTTGACTGAAGGCAGCATTCTTTGTAGAATTAAAAAAGAAGAAGGAACAAAAAAAAGGAAATAAACCCAGCACTAGTGTGTAAGAGCAGCATTGTGTTCTCTGCTGCCCATTGCAGAATGTTTAACAGCTATGCAGGTTCAGCTGCTCAACAATTACCAATAATGAAAAGCAATGTAAATTATATATAAAAGTATATATATATTTAAATCTATATATGTATGTGTATAGATATGTATACTATGTATATACACACACATATATGTATGTGTATATATTTCCATGTGATATCTACAATATAGAGTGCATGCATTTATACACACACATTTTACCCATCATTCTGCACTTTGTCTCTTGTTCATAAGCAACATTATTAAATAGTTTGGATATTAGCATAGAAACCAAAGATTCATTGGAAAGTGTTTTTCTTGCATGTCTTGTACGGATTCCTTGATTTTATTCAAAACCGGAGTGGAATTAAGAATAAAAAAAAACCCCAAAAAACAAACAAAAAACCCCCAAAAAACAAAGAATTTTTGTTATTACATACATGGTGCCACAAAACACTGTTTTTTAAAGAGTCACTGATCCAAGACTGAAATAACTATCCAGTCTTCACAAGCCAATAAGACAATTTTTGAAATAAATTGTGCTTTTGCACCTGTAAGTACAAAATATTGAGCTACATGATACAGTTATGAAAAGCTTATCCAGACATCATAGAAATATGCCTTCAATAATAATGAATGATCTGTGAACCTCCTTAGAGAACAACTCTCCCCCACTCCACATGAACTCCTTCTGCTTAGAGGTCTCCTTAGGCTGGTAGAGTACAAAAGGTTGGCCATTTTTCTTTTATGCTGTCAACCTATAAAAAAACAGATGTAATATCTCATAGCCCTGCTTTTGTGTTGTTCTGTGAATATTTTAAGTGATTCATCCCTTAGTACAGCAGACAGCCCACCCAAGATGCTTAGTGTTGCTTTAGAAATACCTGTCAGGATGCCCTGCAGGCAGGGGGCTCCATGTGGGACAGGTCCATCAGGACAGGGTTCATTACACCACTCCAGCCAGGAGCAGGGCAGCAAGCAGGCCACAAGGTCTAGCCCCAGACCCAGGCACCAGTGTCTTCCCAGGGCATGAGGTTTCCACGACTTCCTGGAGTTGCAGAATTTGAAATAACCAACAAAAGTCTTTATTTGCAGTTTGCTGGTATTTTTATTTCCAACCAGTCTGAAGCCACATGCACATTAATATCTTTATAAATTAATGATACTTTGTTGAACATATTGAGGGTTGAATACTAGTTTAAATTTATTTTTGTTACTTCTGATTTGATGTCATTATTTCCCATTAATGAAATTGATATTAGACCTATTCCTTTTACTCTACATCTAGTCATTTGTTTGACAACATGACAACAGGAGTTCTGTAAGCATGGACCTAATCTCAGTATATTACTTCAAAGCTGCTTTGCCTCTAAAATAAAAAGTTATATTCTTTAGTTATGGTAAAATACCATGACCCCCTCAAAAACCATGCCAACAATTAAAATGAATATAGTAAAAAGAAAAAAATATAATGATATGACACTTGGACATGACTGTCAAGATAAACAGTCAAGTATTTACAAAGCTGCTGCTCAAAGCAAGGGGCATGAAGAGAGTAATTTATGGCCCTGACCCACTGATTTCCCTTGCTCCTTGAGGCAAGACCTTTGGCAAAATAATGTAAAAACAAATGCTGAAAGTTAGGCATAAAAATCTATTACCTATATGAATTGCGTGATTTCCAAAGTTCTGGGTATTCTCAGATCCCAGTGACTTCATCATCAATATGGATAAGTCAGAACATTTGAAAAAAGGCAGATCACATACTTAAGTACTAGAGAGTGATTGAAACATATAATTGACATTCAATATCAAAAATACTCCCTTTAAACATTGCTCATCTGAGCATATTCTATATCTCTTCTGTATCTCTAAAATAAATGTGGTAGCACAAAGAGGCATTTGTGAGAGCATGTTGAATTTTGTAGATATAAAATATTAAGCGTATGAATGCTATTCTTACTATTTGGGGAGAGGGGAACCTAGAAAAAGACAGTGGTTTGGAATGTGGAATTTGAAACTGTATAAAATAGTCAGTCTGTTATGCCTAACACTACTTAACCACAAACTTCCTAAAAATAGACAAGCATAGTTACTTTTAGAAAGCTAACAAATATTTCCTGATGTGCACACACTATGAGTCTTGATAATCATATCCTGATCCATTGCATGCTGTTACGTACAGTAACTGGATTATGTAAGGGGGAGAAAAAAAATTTAAAAAATCCCACCCTACCAACTCTATATTCCTAAATCTTTTTTTTTCTGTTACATTGAACCAGGCAATAAACAGCAGCGTGGCATCTAACTGAAGCAAACTTTTATAACATTGCTCTGCTTTATGTGTTTACTGTTAACAAAATCTCAGCAGCTTCTTTAAAACTGTTTCTTTTGCTTGTACATTCATGTAAATGGACCAGACTGTAACAACTTCTGTTCACATACACTTTCCTGACCCTTTTCATGGACTCAATTGTGGTATGATCAGGAAAGATCAAAGTAAATGGAAAACCTGCTTTTAATTACGAAATATAATCAATAGCCTTATCAGTGCCACAGAAGGTCTTTTCTCTTTGTGTTTTTTCAGCTTCCCACTGCAGTTAAAGAATAGCTCAACACTGCATCTTGTGTTGCCATTTTGTGCTGCCCATGGCTTGCACATGCAACACTTCTAACAGGCACCACAGTGCACTTCCAAGCAATTCAGTTTTGTGAAGTAACAACAACTAATTGATAGAAACAGCCAAACTTTCTTCAAAAGCAATAAGTTTACTGAATTTATTTAGGAAATAAAGTATAACACATATATGAGTTTATTCTTTAGCTCATTCTCTATGCCTAAATCCAACTCTTAATTTCGCATTCACATTTTGAAATATACAGAATTAATTGGAGCAAACCAATCCATAATAGAATAGATTTCCCATAAGCAGATAGCTTTTTGTAATGAACATCTATCTTACTGCCAGCCCTCTCCCTCACTCGCAGCCTGAAGGCCATAGAACAGAACAGTGCACAATGTGTCGACTCGCTTGTTTCACAGCTGTTCTGCCTCCTGCTGCTGCCAGCACAGCTGGCTGGATGAGGAATGGACTGTGGAGTACTGCTTCAGGTTGTCTACACTGAACAGGAACAGATGAGGCATTCACTCTGGGTTGGTTTTTTTTCTTTGGAATTTAGCCTTGCTTGGTCTGGAACACTGACCAAGGAGGAGAATGTTCCTTTGGCGCTCTGGAGTTCTCATAACCTAAAGGCACCCGAAATGTACCCATGAAAGAGCAGTTCTTTGATTGCACTAAAATGAGGCATCTTAAAGCTTTGCATTCCCAGGGCTGAATTAGGAAATGTTTAGGACTTTTTGATAAGAGAAATGAAACTTTTTTCTTCCACCCCCTTTTTTTCTTTATTATTTCTGTATTTAACAAACACAAGCTGTACAATAATTGGGCAGGAGGGCTGGAATAGTGCAGTCTCTCTCAACAGAGGGGATTCCAATGTGTGTTCATTCACTGCTGTGTTCCTATTGATCTTCCCTAGAAAAAGTGGGACTATATTCTGGAAAGCAATGATCTTGAGCTACAGCTAGGACTTACAGTGTAGAGGTTACTCAATGAAGATTCCAATGTGTTGCTGGGATAAAAAGGGTTAATGCTGTTCTAGGCTATGTGAACAGGGAATGAACAAGTAGCATAGCAAAATGTTTACATCTGATGCTGATTAAACTCCCTAATAAAATCCTACATACAGTACCTAAGTGGCCATTTTTAGAAGAGTGTTGAAATTGGAGAAGGCTCAGAAAGGAGTTGCAAAAATAATTTCATTGCTAATGAAAGAGGAGGTTGAGAGGTGGCTTGATTACAATGTATCATTCATGAAGAGAAACAAGGAGGGTGTACAAATGAGCTCTTTAATCTAGCGGTGAAAGGCATAACAGAAATCAATGGCTTGACAGGGAAGCCAGACAAACTCTTTATCATTGCAGGTCTTTGGGTCACTACAGAATGTCCTTTTATGAAGCAACACGAACTACCAGGCTTGGTAGGGATTAGAGGATGTACTCAAATGGCTGTTACAGGACTAAGCTAATCACTTCCCTCTCCTGAGAACTTAAGTGACAGGCAAAGCTCCCTCTTATCATTTGTTTTATAGTCTTTCTGACTCTCAGATACAAAGAAGGTAAGTGGGTTATTTAGAAGAGGTTTTGTGGGTAGATAGTTCATAAAATCAAACCATCTGGCAGTACAGTATGTGCATGTATATGCGTATGCATGCATGTGTGCATATGCATGTGTGCATATGCATGTGTATGTGAGTGATTATCCTTGTCAGAACCTATGCTTGTTGAACAAAATGGTGTTTAAAGGCAACAGCTTCACGCAGGCACCATCATTACTGCGTCCTTGAGGTAGCATAACTACCTTTTATAACTCTTCTTCAGTAAGTTTGTAACAAATATAAGCTTTTACTGGATTTTTGTAAGAAAGAGATTTTTGTGTCTTGAGAGAAAAGTACATTTTTACTACTGCCAATTTCTCCTTTATCTCTTCTCTTCCCCTGATCTTCTGTGCTCATATGCAGGTAGAGTGACCCTCCAGCTGTCACTGCCAATAAGGTATTTCAGGAAACCAAGTGAGATTAGTGTTCTCTCTGTGGGATAATATGGTGATAATATGTGACCCTCAGTTTCTGAGCAGCTTCCTTCACATTAACCACAAATGAGCTAATTCTCCAAGTAACACAGAGAGACTGAGATGTCTGAAAGTGCTGGCTTCTCTAACCTCTTCTCTGAAAAATTTCTACGAGAAAGGAAATTCTTGCTCTGTTTGAAAGTCATGGCTCCTGGATGTTATTTCTCCTTTTGACCATGTAGTCTTCTCAGCTGCTGTTGCTCCATGAATTAATTTCCTCCTTTAGGTGGAGAAATGGCAGCAGGTGAGATTTGCTTTAGAGTGTCTGTGTAGCATAGGAATGGGGCTGACTGCAAAACACAAAGGACTAAACTGAGAGATTGGTGGATAAAAAATGCTTTGGGGAATCTGGTGCTAATGAAGGCAGCAGGTTATGGGATGCTTGGAGTACAGAATTCTTGATTTTGGGAATAGAATCACAGAAATTAAGTTAGAAGGGCCATATGGAGATCCTTTTGCCAAACCTCCCTCTCCAAGGCAGAGACGATTTAGATTGGATTGCTCAGATGATCACAGGAGAGGTCTAAGTGTGTGTGTAAGCTCAGTTTTAGAAGGAGAATTAGAGTTAAAGACTTTATTTTCTTTTTCATTACTTCTCTGTATCTCATGTTTCTTTATATGCCTACTGCGGACCACATAGTTCTTCAAATGTTGACTGAAAAGATAAGCCTTGTCTTCAACCTGTAACAGCTCAGAAGTTTGCTGGATAATTTACATTGGAGCAACAATCTGTAGCTCCTGGTCTATAACAAGTGATTGGTCTATGAATCCAGACTGAAAATTCCCAGTAATTGTCTCCTGCTATGTCTTAGATTTAAATACCCAATTAAGACTGAAATCATAGAATATTAGGATCATAGAACGGTTTGGGTTGGAAGGTCCCTCAAAGACCACCTAGTTCTAATCCCCCTTCCATGGGCAGGGACAGCTTCCACTAGACCAGGTTGCCCAAACCTCCATCCAGCCTGGACTAGAACATATCTCCAGATTTCCAAACACAGGCAACTTTCGCATAGGTGAGAGGAATTTCTACTCATCCCCAGGCACCAGGTAGCTGGCAGCAGGTAAAGAGGGTTTTAAGAGTGTAAGAACATGAGAATGGCAGTGTCACAGGTCCAGCCATTTCAGCAAATGGTGGGAAAGGGGAAAAGAACTGGACATTTCCAGAGATCCTTCTCTTGCAGTGGTCTTCTCTGACCCTGTAATCAGATGGGCAGAGACTTTCTGAGTCAGAGGTTTCATCCAGATATTCAAGTCTGCCACAAAGAATGTCATCTATGAATTTGTGTCTTCGAGTTCATTTTCACCTTAAGATAATTTGAGATGTGTTTCACAGTTAAATGGATGTGCAAAATCAGTTTTTATATTTGTCACTAGCTGTAAGATAATTTTATTAAATATTCTGTGGATTCTACACTGAGATAGTCTTTATCTATTTTTCAGTCTTTTATAGATATGGATATATCTTTCCAAACTGAAGAATCATAATGTGTTCAGTCAGGCTTTAGAAGCTGCTTCATATTGTTATCATTCCTGCCTCCCTTTGATAGCAGCCCCGTATTCTGCTAGTTCATCAGTTTGAATGTGGCCCATAATAGTGAAATTTTGCCTGGCAGTCAAAGAGCTTTTCCTGGATACATCTTTGGCATAATGATGTCTAGTTTTACTCATGGGGCTGATCTGCTTCCCCAGTATAGTTTCCCATCTTACTGCAGAAGAATCATGAGTATGTGTAAAACTTCAAAAGTAGACAGGATGTCCATGAGCCATGCTGCTTAATAGTCTGTTTTAGCAGGGATTGCCTTGAAGCAGGTTGGCTGACTGCTAGCAGGAAGAGAGCAAGACATGCATGAAGCAAAGAGTATTTACTGTTGGGTTGATATACAGGGGAACAATAGAACTATAGAAGATTTATGAGACTGGGGAAGAGACTGATCAGAAGGAAGCTGAAACAACTAATTGTGCTGGTGAACTAGCTGAAGCTGGGATTGAATGGTCCCCACAAATGCTAAAAGGAGTAAGTATGGATGGTATCCTTAGGAAACATTCTTGATTGGGCAGGGAAAAATCCTGCTGGCTCTCAGGAACACTGTCTAGACTCCAGCTGGAGAAGAAACTTCACTCCCATCCACACCTCTGAGTCTTTTCACTAAGTGAAAGTGCTACTGGAAGAGTCATAACCTGTTTCCAGCTAATCCTTCCTCATTCCTTGATTTCCATGTGCTGGCGCAGCATGTAGAATCTTCCTACCCCATTCTTTTCAGTTCTGAGGTTAATAATAAATAGTTGCTGACAAGGATCATGCCAGCTATTCCCCTCTCAAGGAGCTCATTGTTATAGGATCCTGGGAATGCCAAAAAGCATTAATAGATTCAAAAAGGACAAATTTAACAAAAAACAAACCAAGACAAAAACACCAACACCACCATACCCCCCCCCCCCAAAAAAAAGTCCCAACGACAAAAGAGTGAGAGAAAAATATTATTTCTTATATTTTATTTCTTACACTTTTTTTACCCATAAGAGTGTGTTACTCTCTGAACTCAGACTCTGAATAGCTTGAGGAAAAATACTTGCTATATCCTATTATATACTTTATTATATGAATTCCGTTTATTATAATGAGCAGAGAATAGTGAATAAGATTTTAAAATGCAAAGAAGATCTCAGGAGAAAAGAGGGAGAACTCATTTTGAAATACCTGGAATTTAGGAACAGATAAAACAACTTTATCACAATGGTGACTTACAACCCTAGAGCAATGCTATAGCTGAAAATCTTAAGAGCTAAAGAAGTGTTAAATAGTTCTTATTAGTAACAAAGCAGTAATACCAGTACAGACCAAAAAAAAAAAAGTTAATGTAATTTTAACATTTATAATTTATATCGCTTTTATTAAAAGAAATATTTCAGTAAAAGTTCATTTAAATTTCTAGAATTCTCCAGGAATGCTTTTGCTCAGAATGGTCTGTAGAAATTAAACAGTTAAAACATCATACCTGTTCTGAGAAGTAAATTACATTAAAAGTAAGTGAAGGGATGGAGAAAACAGTAGAAAATAATTTATAATCAGTCTGAATGAGAACAGGTTGTTATGAGGGAAAAATAATATGCAAGCATGGAATTATATATTGTGTCACAATGTATAAAATGAATAAATGGATTTTTTCTTTTTCCTTGGAAATTTCTTTAGGTACTTTCTTTCATGTCTAACATTCTTTCACTAGTGTGTCTACCTTTTTTTTGTTTCCTTGTTCCAATACATCTGTTCAGCAGCCTCAAGGAGACACCAGTCAAATACCTAGCCTGTATTTGCATGGTAGTTAATTAACTTGACAGGAAATTCTGAAACACCAAAGAAACAGTCTGAAACTCAGACATTCAGGCCATTCTAAGAGTAAATTACAAGATTTTGTTTCCACATTAAATTTGTTTGTAGTACATACTATATACTGTGTGTGCTACTTCCTCAGGCATTACTGAGAATTATTAATTTCACATCAGCTCTTCCAGCCTTGATATTCACAGATACTTTGCCAGTTGTCTACTGCCTCATAACCCTCCCTTTTGCAGATGGAAATAAAGGAATTGCTTTCAAAATAAGCTGCAGACATGAAACTCAATATGTGTTCTGTGCTAACAGGAAAATTGTCCTTTTAGTGCTGCAAAGAATTTTAACTTTTACCTTGGTAGTGCTTCTTTACTTATCATAATATTTGCACACAATTTTAAAGTAAGCTTGAACATTTGATTCCATCTTTTCTTGTCTGAACAACAACAACAAAAAAGCCCTTAGAAAATAAATGTATGTTGTAAGAAAAAGGATCAGTAAGAGCTAACAAGCACTCCATTACCAGGAGATAATTGCAAAGGCCGTTTGAGTGAGATGAAAACCTGAATGCATTTTTCCACCTGAGAATTGTGGGTTACTGTGCATACACTTGGAGTGGTTTTATTACTTTTAAAAAAGATCTGGGTTTAAGATTTTGAACGGGAATGACAAAAAAAACCCAAACAAACAACATATTTTTGTTTAAAATAAATTTTTATTGAGCATGAAAACACTGAAAATAAAAGTAACTTGGTATGATTAACCACTGTTCTGCCAGTGCACCTGGTAAAACTAGTCATAAAGATATGTAACCTACACCTGAATCATAACCCACAAGGAATTCACATTAGGGTTCCCAGCTCCAATGCTAGCCCTAGCTACCATTTTCCCAGTAAAATTCCTCTGGTAAACTAAATCAGACCAAGGCATGGCGTTGAACACTGGCATGGCGTCATCCGCAGTGTTTAACTTCTAGCATGCCCTGGCATGAGTTTTACCAGGACAGCAGATACTCTTTCAGATATTTCTCAACGCACAGTTCTGGGGGTACCATGCACTGAGGAGAGTTCCTAGTAAGCATTTTGGATGCAGCCACCCTGTCTGAGGTGATGTGTACGTCTCTGTGGATGATAACGCCATGCCACCTGGTCCCACAGGCTGATGAAGCAGCCGCAGGCTCTGGACTCAGGCTCCTGCCTGTTGGTCGGTGCTTGTATCAAAAAGTCACCCACTGTTTTCTTTTAAAAGGTCTGAGATGGCAGTTAACATTTGTATAATAGCTTGTTGTTTCGCTCATTGGTACTCACCTGGAATGTGGGAGATTTGGGTTCAATAACTTCATCAGCCCTGCCTCAGGGTATCCAAAACCAATAACTCTTAAATATAAAAATACAGAAGCTGTTCTTGAAGCGACGAGTGGAATCTAGGTCTGCCCACTCCCAGATGAGTGCTATAGGCACTAGGCCACAGAGTCATGTTCCCTCTTGCACTCCCTGTTACATCTTCCTTGAATATGTTGCATTCTTTCCTATACAGACATAGGGTTTCAACAACAGCAGCCCCCACCTTTCCCAGCTGTGTGGCTTGTGGTTAATGCATTCTCCTCAAAGAGGGAAGTCATGGCTCTTAATCTTTTCAGCTGGAAGATATTGACTGAGTCTTAAATGCTCCTCTAGGGAATTCATTAAAAGGGAGGTGACAATACAGCCATTACTCTTCTTTTAGAAGAGGGCACGTGCCATCATACTTTGCATGGGATGCAGCAAAGTTACAGCATGCTCACTTGATGGCACAGAGCAGCTCCTGCTCTTTGGGTCCCTGTCAGCTCAGGGCCACACACACAAGCCTTCTTCTCAGATGGGGTAATATCTGGGCACTGTGCCCAGGGAACTTTCCAGTCAGACAGACAGCCAGGTAAGTGCACCAATGGGTGGAAGGTGAACGTGAATTTCTGAGGTTGAGGTTTGAATCCATGCCACACCTGTGCAGGTTCTGCTGGGAGACTTATGACCTTTTGGGGGATGTAGCCCCTCCTCTTTAGGAGGAGAAATATCTTCACCACCTGGGAAGTCATTCCTGTTGCAGTTACCACATTTTTATAAATTTGTCTCTTTCCTCTTTTGATTTCTTTTTTTTAATTTAGGTTGGGTTCTCATGAAGGCTTTCTCTGTTTAACCGAAGAACCTTCTAATATCAGATATCTTCTTGTACAGTTGCTTGCAGACAAGGATTAATCCTGTTCTTAAGTCTGTTCTGTTTAAACAGATTCTGATCTTCAAGTATCTCACTGTAAGATATATTTCAAGGCCTGTGAATCCATCCCACAGTGATTTCAACACAGTCAGCTGAGATTAAGTGATTTAGATAGTGACTTCTGAGATTTCTAGATTTATTGTATACAGTCAGGAGCTGGTGATATCATAGCAATAAATGTCAGCCAAACTTGTTCTTTATGCTTATTCTGTGAAACAAAGCCCTTGGCATTCCAGTTCAAAATTAGCAGAATTCTGCTCTTTGATGGATTTTCAAGGCTGTACGTTAAATTAGTAAGTAAGAATTCAGTAGCTGGAAAGGAGTTCCTGTAGCACAAATGTTTTCCTCACAGAAAATGTTATTTAATTCGTCACAGTTAGCCAAATGCACTGGCATTGAATGGGAACTGAAAGTGAATTGACCTCTTGCTCAACCAATTTTCCTTCTGGAGACTGACTTAAAAGCAGTGTTGATGAAGTGCAGAAAGATTATTCTTATGTTACCCATGACAGTGAGGTCTTTCAGTGGAGCTTGCCACAATACATTTGCAGTAGAAACCTGTGTATTCTCAATAAAATCTAAATTTTTTGAGACTTCCTTGTGTGTGCTGAAGTATACAGTTTAATACCTAAGATCTAAATTTTTAAATTCACATTATTTATATATAGTGACTTCTGAATGTATATTTAAATCAGTTTTCCTACTTGAAAGTGGATATAATAACTTCCAGTTAATATACCTGAAAATTATAAATATTTTATATTAGTTTGTTTTTATTTAAGAACCTTGCATTCACAGAAGAATATATTTCTGTCCTAAATTTCTTTATGCTTTTTATGGTGATAGCACCTATTAGGTCGGTTGTGATGATTTTAAGCATGCTTATTGGAGGACCAAGCTGCATAAGAGATAGGAATATGACTCTGCTTTCTACTTTGGAAAACCTCACTCTGAACACAGAATCTAGGGTCACAAATACAAGATGCTGGAATACTTGTTTCCTGTTAGTGTGGATTTCTGTTAAAAGTACTGTGAAGAAAATATCTTGATCTTCAGTTGCAATGATTCAGGACACCACTGTATTTTAAAGCATAATGCTTTGACTTTGTAACAAAATAAATTACAAAATGTGTACTCCTGTTATGCAGTACTCTTATGCTCTCTGAATTACTTTCTTCTTACATGATCTTTAATCTGTGAAAACTATGTGATAAACCACATAATACTGTTCAATAAAAAAGAGAATGGGACATCACAAATGGCATGTTGCTGAAGAGACTGTCTGACCATGAAAACATCGAACCTGGAAGAATACTTGGCAAAAGGCACTCAAATAATAACTCTGAGCCTCCAGAGCATTTTTGGTTGGTGAAATTATTTCTAAGTTACACCAAAATGTACTTTTATGTTATTTGTGTGTTTCATGTTCTTTTGTATGAGTCAGAGTTCTGTGATTCTTCCTGTCTGACATCTGTATACCAGATCAAGTATACAGTTATAAAGTAGACAGATTCAAAATAAAATACTGCTATTATGTTTTAATTCATCTCCCGTGGAGTGGAACTAAAATAGTTTGTTTGCATATTCTTTAAAGGAAAATAAGTTCTGGCATACTTTAATACTTTCTATGTGTCCCATCAAAAAGTGCTTTATTGCAAACCTTGCCCCCCAAAAAACAATAGCTGCAAGAGTGGTGTTATAGCTGAATTGTTGTATACTTGTAAGTATTTAGGATGTCACCTACTTTCTTGGTCAGGCATTTTAGTTAAATTAGTCAATCTACTTTCTTTTATTTGTTAAGTGTTTAGCATATCTTGGAAATGAGTTTACTGGGTGGGAGGTTTTTTTGTGTGTGTGATTTGGTTTTTTTTTTTTAATCAATAAAGAAGACTCCTGGAAGCAGTTTTGAGAAATGGTTTCATCACATTAAAGTTGATAACACTACTGGATTTCCTTTTTTCATTGTTGCTTTGCTATGACTAACTATTCTGCATCCTGCAGTCAAGAGAACTACTGGAGTAGCAGCATAATTTGCTTACAGTGTCAGACATAGGATAAAGTTCCTTGCTAAAACAATCTGGTATTTAGTTTTTACTGTATGCTTTTGACAGTCCTACCATGGAAATAACTGGAATGCAAGATATAGTTGCCATACTGCATCTTCTGCAGGAAATTCAGCTTTATTAAATGCATCACACTCACGATGAGGTTTTAAAGAGGTCTCAATCCAAACTTGAATCTTTATCTTTACTCTTAGATAAGTCACAAAACTTATTTGTGAACACAATCCTTGTAAGCAGCACATGCAGGCCTGGTAGATAGATACTTGGCTTCTCAGTTGGATGCACAAACTTGTTTGTCTTGACACATTTAAATTCACATGTACACTCACTAAAAGTAACTGTTTAAAAGCTTTTTTAAGAGCATATACCTAAAAGTGATAGCATATTTGTTTCATTACTACCATAGCGCTAAAACATGGTTATTTTTCTACAGCTGAAATTAATAAATATATACCAATAGTAGAAACATTTATTTCAGCTGTAAAAATTGACTCTATTATTGGTCAGGAGCTGTCAATCAAATTTACTTATTATGCACTTGAAGCTCATTAGCAGTAGAATACTGTAGCTGTATATATCAAATGACTGATGACTGCAGTTGCGTGAAATTTCTGCTGAATATGTCAATTACTGTGCAAAATGATCACTGTAGATAGATTTTCACTCAAAAATCATAGTTTTAAAATAGTCTATAACAGTCCAAGGTTACCTCTTGTGATTATATTATGTTCCTGTTTTGCCCTTTCTCTTTATTTGGCTCCTCCTCCTCTGACTTCTTAGTGAAACTGTGTGGATGAAGATGAAAAAATGAATTGATTTCCTGTGGATATTGTGGGACAGCAAAAACCAACTGCTTTTATATTTGGGGTGCTTGGGGGGCTAACTGAATCAATACTGGTGCACATTTTGCTGATAGATGACCTCATGTAGTAGAAGTCAAAAGCGAATGCCGTTAAGACAGAACAAGCAGCTGGAGAAGAGCCTCTACCTTTGTTCTGCAACAGCCTTCTGGCCCTTCCTGGTCAGGATGAGCGGAGCAGGAGTTGAACTTTTTACTGAGCTAATGATTAATACAAATTCCAGTGTTTGCCATATTGCCCACTTCACAATTAATTAAATTCCCTTGGAGACAAATTAGAGAAACATTGTACATCTTTGCCACAGACATTTTTGTGTGGCCAAAACAGTAACTGTTCCTGTAATTCGCCTATGATATAATGAAATTAAGTGATTTAAATAAATTAATAATGGACCAGATTCAGCTTTCAGTAATTACTAGTCACTGCAGGACTGATATAGCAGAAAATAACCTATGTGGCTGCTAGCCCAAGAAAGCTCGATGGGATTTACTTTTGTCTAGCAGGGATGAGTTCTGGCAGCTGAGGAAGCTATATTCCCTCTGGTGGGCATAACACTCTGGGAATACAGGACATGACGTTGTGTTTATCTTCTAAAGAAATGAAATTCACAGGTGATAACACATAAAGGATGTAGATTTATATTCTTGGGAAATTTTGTCAGTAGTTTCCCATCCTTTCTTATAGCCAGTTACTTCTTTCCTTACATCAAGGCTCATTGACTTGGGAAACAGTCTGGGAAGTCAATGCACTAAGACTTCTGTAGCTAAAAGAAGGTTGAGTTTACTCCTTAAAATTAATCTCCTAACTTGAAGAAAAGATGGAATCTTATTACCAGATAATTCAACAAGTTGACCCCTCCTCCCCTACACACCCATCTGGTAGGCAAATAACTCTACTTTTCACATACAATGTTAGCTTCCTATACTATAAAACATAGTATACTATAGTATAAAATACTATATTTTGCTCTTATATATTTTAGGGTGAGAACTAAAAATTTTCAGGCAATGATTTTGTACTGTTATTCTGACTGTGAATCTTTCTGTCACAATCCTGATTCTAAGGAAGTAAAAAGCATTAACAGATTCAAAAAGGACGCATTTATTCCACATAAACACACTGTGCATACACAGGTCTAGCTCAATCTACTGGTTTTGAGAGGGTGAGATGTATTTTAAATAGAAGTTTATCCTAGATTTGATTCATTTCTTTTTCTGAGCATAGAATCATAGAATCATTGAATAGTTAGGGCTGGAAAGGACCTTAAGATCATCTAGTTCCCCCACCCCCCCCCCACCCCCCCCCCCCGCCGTGGGCAGGGACACCTCACACTAAACCATGTCACCCAAGGCTTCGTCCATCCTGGCCTTGAACACTGCCAGGGATGGAGCATTCACCACCTCCCTGGGCAACCTATTCCAGTGCCTCACCACCCTCACAGTAAAGAATTTCTTCCTTATACTCAATCTAAACTTCCCCTGTTTAAGTTTGAACCCATTACCCCTTGTCCTATCACTACAGTCCCTAATGAATAGTCCCTCTCCAGCATCCCTGTAGGCCCCCTTCAGATACTGGAAGGCTGCTATGAGGTCTCCATGCAGCCTTCTCCAGGCTGAAGAGCCCCAGCTTTCTCAGCCTGTCTTCATATGGGAGGTGCTCCAGTCCCCTGATCATCCTTCTGGCCCTCCTCTGGACATGTTCCAACAGTTCCATGTCCTTTTTATGTTGAGGACACCAGAACTGCACACAATACTACAGGTGAGGTCTCAAGAGAACAGAGGAGAGGGGCAGGATCACCTCCTTTGACCTGCTGGTCACGCTCCTTTTGATGCAGACCAGGATGCAGTTGGCTTTCTGGGCTGTAAGTGCACACTGAGGCTGGCTCATGTTCATTTTCTCACTGACCAACACGCCCAAGTCCTTCTCCGCAGCGCTGCCCTGAATTTCCTTTTTGCCCAACCTGTAGCTGTGCCTGGGATTGCTCCAACCCAGGTGTAGGACCTTGCACTTGGCATGGTTAAACTTCATGAGGTTGGCATCAGCCCACCTCACAAGCATGTCAAGGTCCCCCTGAATGGCATTCCTTCCCTCCAGCATATCAACAGAACCACACAGCTTGATGTCATCGGCAAACTTGCTGAGGGCGCACTCAATCCCATTGTCTATGTCAGCGACAAAGATATTAAACAAGACTGATCCCAACACCGATCCCTGAGGGACACCACTCGTTACTGGTCTCCAGTCAGACATTGAACTATTGACCACAACTCTTTGAGTGCAACCATCCTTCCAGTTCTTTATCCACCACGTCCACCTATCAAATTGATGTATCCCAAACTGATTGTCAGAGAGAAGGTGCTGCCAGAGTACCACTCTATCAGACCCAATACGGCAGCTCTTCTGACACCAGGTTTATTGTTATTGTCTTATTAATGGTTACAAAGACAAAATATTACTGCAACAATTATTGTGATGTCAGCTTTAGTATGAGATAGTTATTACTTATTCTGTAGGATCATTTTAACATGAGTTTCTGTTTAGACTAGTTACCTAAAAATATTCCTTCTTATCAAACCCCCCCCAAACAATAAAATAGGGAGATTGGTCTAGTATTCTTTCCAAGCAGGTCTCAAATCTGCATCACATTCAATGTAGTGTTAAGGGTTTCTACTAGCCAAGGAAAAAAATTGAAATGGAGAAATAGAAAGTGTCATTACTTTCTAAATTATACTGATATTTCCTCCACTTCAGTTAAGGATATATTAACTAATATGTTTTAAAATAAAAAAAAATCAGCTGTGAATTCTCTGAGTTAAATATTTCATTATAGTATTCATTTTTAACACAGGTTTGTAGAAAGACACAGCAAGATTCAGCAGCTTTGCAGCATGCCTTGGCTGAGTTTTAGTTGGATACAGATGCCACACAAATTTTAAGTGACACACATGATGAAACTAAGCAGGATGTTGGCATTCACAGCTCCCTTTTCCTCAGCTATAACAACACCACTCTGGAGTGGTGCTGAAAGTGAAACTGTAGTGTTTCAGAAGGGTCCCTATTAAACTCTGAAGTGCAGCTACATTTTATAGATATTACAACTGTACAATCCAGTGATACACCCAAAGACTGAGCTGGTGAAAATATAAGTATTCAGGCTAATTTATTTTAGCATTATGGGCTTGACTTAAACACATATACAAACCCATCATAATGATATCCACTTTACCCACAGTAAACCAAACTGCTCAAAGTCTTAAGGTGCGAAATGGAAGGAACTGAGCAATTAGAAACCAGTCCCATCCCCAGACGGGGGGGGGGGGGTGGGGGGAGGGGGGGTGGGTATGCTAGGTGCTGCTGCTCTGTTGCCCTCTCTTGCTTTACCCTTGGAGAAAATGCGCCAGCTGAATCACCTCTGCATGATCTGAGATTTTTCCCTAGCAGGGCAATCCAGCATGTGGGATGCTTCTTCCTTCAGATGTCAATGGATGCACAGCAGCTGTGCCAGCATGCTTGCCTGGTTTTAAGCCAGTGTCAGTGACCGTCCTGATATATCTGTGTTGCATTTGGAGGGAAGTCAGTGGTCAGGACCCTCCATCCCTGATGTGGGTTGTAGCTTAGCACTTTTCCAGATATGCCCAAACAGGCTGCTCATGGGCTGCCTGCAGGCAGGCCTTAGGCAGCCTGACAGGCAATATAGTGTGGATGGGATAGTACATGCTAGTCAGCTGCTTGCATGCACTCCTGAGACTGCTCTTTAACTGCAATGTAGAAATACCTAATGTAGGCAATTATAACAGGAATGAATCTTCACCTTTATAGAATAAAAGAAGGCTTGCACCAAATCTCAGATTTGAAGACTGACCTCTCGTTTCAGACTCTAGCAGGATGCCTTCCTACCTGTGAAGGATAATCACAACTAGCCAGAGAGAAAATGTCTGACTGTGATGTTTAATGGTTTTCAGGGTGTGATAGTTTCTAAAACAGGAAGAAAGAGGAAAGAAGAAATTATTTTCTTCTTTGAAATGGAAACCTCTAGCCCACACTAGATAGATAGACCTAACCTAACTTTTTATAACTGAAGTATTCTGATGAGGCAAGAGCAAGCCAATTAAAAAAAAAAACCCTCCAAAATTATCCCAAACCCCAACATAATAGTACATATATAAATATATATAATACATATCAATAAATACATAATGCATATTTATATATAATCTATATACTAAGTATAAATAGATAGTAAATATATATTTGCATTTCTACCAAAGTTTAAACTTTAGTTTTAGTTTTGAGGTAGCTCTGTTTAACATGAACTAAATGCTTTAAAGTAGTAAATCAAATGTAATGCTCACTGCACTGAGAGAGTTACTAACAAAGAAGGAGCAAGAACATTAAAAAATGTAAATCTAGGAAAAACACAGGCATTATTTGTTACCTGCACAAGAACTACAACAGCCTACAAACAAGTACAAATGGCAGCTTTTTGAATATGAAACATAATAAGTAATAACCAGTATCTTATAGCATGATAGCCAAAGGCACTGACATTTGAACAGCAGGTCTTCTCTAAGCTCAGATAGCTTGGTAGCGCATATCTGCAAGTGCTTAGACATGTTAACATAAACCCTCATTAGACAGGATTAGGCAAGAAACAGTGACAAACAGGGTGGACACTAACCCTCTGAGGAACCAATTCAGGCACTACACATTAATTATCCTTTTAAATTACTTTAAGATTCAGGGAATGAATATCAGTGTATGTGCATATGACTACATGGGGAATTGTGTTTTACATACTACAACCTGTTTATATTTTGCAACAATTTTAAAACTATTTCTCCTCCATAATCAGTTGTCAAGATTTCAAAGTGTGTATTTTTCAGGATTGCTGGGCAATGATCAAGTCAATGATGATATTTAGATGTTTTTCCCCGTTAAGGGGAAAACTTCCAGGAGCAAATCACATAGCAGTATTTCCTGTAAGTGGCTATCAATAATCTACATTAAAATGCAGTTTAGGAACAGTAATAGGCCCAAGTTCCAATACTGTGAAACGCAGTAGCTTTCTCTGTAGGTTCCATTACCAGAAGTCCTGAGATAGGACGACCTTAAGACATTAATATAATATAAATGGAAACACTTCCAAGTGCTTGTACGTACACAAATTCCATCTTTTTGTTACAGATTTTCTTAAGTAAAATTTTCAAAGAAAGCTTATTTGGATTAATAAACGCAAGTGACAATATTTTTTCATACATTTTCTGACAAAAAAAAATACTCAGAATTGCACACAAAAATCTTGTGCATTAATTTCTGATTATGCTAACACAGAATGAAATCCTGATCTGCTCACCTCTGACAGCAATGTTATTTCGGGTACTTTTCACAAAAGTCATGCCATAAACAGAAAGAAAAAGAATTAAGATGTTTGTTCAAAACCTGATATTTCAGTCAGCAAATCAGTTGTGAAAATCTGTCTTTTCTACTCTTTGTATAGTAAGTAATAAATTTGTTTGATTTCATGGATTATCTGTGCAGAAATAAGATAGAGGCAACATGTACAGAGAACCCAGAGGTAGAGAGAAACTCTTCAGCCCCTTCGCTAGGAGGTAAGAAGGCATTTATTAGTACTGGTTGTTATAGGCATGGCCCTTAGTGTAGCATCTGTAGGAATATTATGCATGAGACTGTATCTATGGGAGAGAGGAGAATTGGGATTAAAACATGGATGGAAAGGTGGTTGAAATGAAAGGATAAAAGAAAAATGCAAGAATGCCCTTTGGTAGAATCCATTATCCTAAACCCCAGTCTTGGGAACATAAGAACACCCTTGGCATAAACAGTTGTGTTGAGGTCAAGTGGGATTAGAAGAATATGTATTTGGATGCCTGAGGCTATGTCACAAAAAGAAAATATTAATTAAAAAAACAAGCTAGAGGTTTTACATGCCCTCAAACTACTTCTTCTTTTAATACATTCTTTGCTTTTTACAGTCAGTGGACTTGATTTTGATCTCACTTGTATTGGTTTTAATCAGAATAACTCAGCATAAGGCAGGGCATTGTTCTGACCTCAAATCAACCTAAACAAGAGGACAGTTATTTGCAGCATATTGCTTTAGTGCAGCTGGTTTAAACAAGGCTATAATTGCAGTTAGCAAAAGTTAGGATGTAACAACACTAATCTGCAATATGAAAAAAGTGCTGCTGATAGGGCGAGATTTCATAACGTAGTCAGGTTTGGAGTCAGAGTTGAAGCTGCTGATTCCCTGGGAGTGCTTTTAACATAGAGGTCACCTCAGGGGCTTATGTTATGTTTACCTGACCTGAGCTTTTTCTAATCTACATACAGTAACAGTTATACATTTTTCTTCAGTTTAGCTGGTCAAGATCAGTGAACGAGCTGTCCTCAGCTCTGTTGCCACAGGACTTGTTTTTTCAGTTTCTCAGCCTTCAGTTCTGACACATGCTCCTGTGTGTTTGTGCTGGCTACTTAGGAAAGGCTTTAAAGTGCCATGACAGCTAAAACAGATCCTCAGGACCTGTAGGCTCTGGCGTGAACAGAAACAAATTAAGCTGATGTGGGAGTCAAACTGGGATAGGTCAGGAAACCAACATGTTGCTTTGCTGAAAAGGGACAAGAAAGGATGAAAACAAGAATGCCTTGATCAGAGACTTGCGTGCGCGCTTTAGAGGGGCAAGTTTTGTTATGTGAACCCACATTCTTCAGGAACTAGGTTAAGACCTTTAACTGTGTTTAGACTGTGACCTGAACCATATTTGTAACAAGATCTTGCAACTCTGGAGAGTGAATGCATTAAATTGTTGTCATTTGACTCTTGCTGATTTACTCTCTCACCCTGCCATTTTATGAAACATCCTCAAGCATACACATGATGCCCTAATCCCTTTATGAATTAGATGCACTTGTTTGTTTATTAAAGTTGGAAAAAGCATTTTTTCTATACAAACTTTAAAAATATTTTCTGTTTGGCAGCATGATGTCAAAATGTAAGAATTGTTTCATTATAGTACTACTAATTTTGGCCCACACCCTGCAAAATTGTGCTTCCATATTGTGTGCCATTAAAGCAATTCCATGCAATCTTTCCACCTACTTATGTTAGTATAAAAACTCCATTATTTCACTGAATTTATCTTGTATTTCAGACTCATTATTGGAAATAATAGAAAATTATACTCTTTTGACATTTCATAGATGTGCCTACTTATTTTAATGGTAAAGTGTAATGATGCACCATGAGCTCATGAAGGGCTGTCCCAGGAGGGACAGTGAAAGAAAAGAAGAGGTTGGAGTGCGTTCTTATACTATTTCCATTTCTCAGGTTTGTATTAAATTCAACTGAGTATCATTGGTTGCAAAAAACCTCATATTTTTAAGCTAGAGAAAGTAAGTATACTGCATGAAATAGATTGGTTGATCATGGTTTATAAAAACCAATTGCTCAATACACATTTTATTTTCCTAACAAGACTGATGTTCAACTTGTCGATTTGTATAAACAATATGTATGTTCTTAATGTATATCTTTATCTACAATAGTAAACATAAGCAACCTTTTGCCTATCATATAATGCCCCTAAAGGCATTATGGGTTAACGGTGATTTAATCCCCTTATGCATGCATAATATGACAAGCTTTGCATAAATGATAATAAATAATTGGTAAGTATAAATAATTCATCATTTATTTTTGCAGTAGAAATAGAATTCTGAGACATATTTTAAACAAAGGGAATAGCAAACATGATCTCAATCAGGAAAAGGGTTAAATCACATCACAGAAAACAATGTTTCAAATAATCAAGACTCATGCATGCAACTTATATTTTTATGTCTTTCATGCTAGCATATTGCTAACTTGTTCTCAAGAATGGAACAATACATATTTAACAACATCATAAAATAGTGGAAGAAATAAATACTATATTGGACATTTAATCTCAAAGAAGAAGGGATAATATCTCAGAAAAAATAAATGCATGTACTGTATTCTCAAGAAAAGTGGACAGTATGGGTGGATTTTAGTTTTCTTCTGGAATCAATTTTGGTGTTTTGGGGAGATTCTTCTAACCCTCCCAGTGCAGCTAATAGCTGATACAATTTTAAGACCTTAATATTAGTAGTAATTTCTTGTTTGACAATAGTTCTACAGTTGCACAATAAATTATTAATTGGATCACTTTTGGGGGATGAAGTAATATCCTAAAAAGGGAAATAAAATACACAGTGTTACTCTAAATAAGTAATAGTTTTAGTAGTTAAGAATCATTAAGATTTCAAGATTCAATGTGTATAGCAGTGAATTAACTTCAAGAATGTAATGCCATCCTTATACAGCAAGATAGTCAAATCCACACTTAAGTTTAGCACACACATCAATGTCATTGACTTTACATTATTCTCTCAGAATATATTTCTTTTTAGGAAGACACTGATTCTTAACTACCATCAAACTGCTGACTCAACTGGGGATTGCTACACCATCCCCAGTAGTAAGTACAGTTGCTACCCAAACTTCAGCTGTGACAAACAGTGCAGCTACCCCAGCAACAAGTACAGCAGCTACTCAAACCTCGACTGCGACAGACAGTGCAGCTGAACTACAGGACCAATTCGTACCAATATCGGTTGCTCCTGTACACAAGAGAAAAACCAAAAGAGAGGCAAGAAGGACGAGGCAGGATGAAGAAACTACGCATCCACTACCTGGTCTAGTATCTGATCAGGGGTCATCATCACACGACGAAGAAGAAGAGGTGACTTCTCGATCTCGGACCTCAACTGAGCTGCAGAATATGCGAAAAGATTTCACCCGTCAACCAGGGGAGCACATCATCACCTGGTTGCTCCGATGTTTGGATAGTGGGGCCGATGGTCACGAACTAGCAGGTACAGAAGCCAAGCAGCTGGGGTCACTTGCTAAAGAAGGGGGAATTGACAAAGCAATTGCAAGAGAGAAAAAGTCCCTCAGTCTTTGGAGGCGGCTTTTGGCAGCTGTGAAAGAAAGGTTTCCATACAAGGATGATGTTATGAGTCGTTCGGCCAAGTGGACTACTATAGACAAAGGCATCCAGTCCCTGAGGGAATCAGCTATCGTAGAGATGATTTATCACATCAAGCCAAATAATGGGGATATACCCATAGACCCAGATGAAGTCGAATGCACACGACCCATGTGGCGAAAGCTTACACGAAACGCACCGTCGTCATATGCCCATTCATTGGCAACGGTAACTTGGAATGACATAGTACCACCAACAGTAGATGAAATGGTTCATAAACTCCGAGAATTCGAAGACAATCTTACCCCTTCCATCATCTCAGCTGTGGAAAAAATGTCTCAGGATCTCAGACAGGATGCTAAATGTGTAGAAATGGTGAACAAGCCATGAAACCATTGCTGCACTTTAGTATACACTTGACCCCGTGAACAGGAAAAGAAGATCTGAGGGCATTTTTTTCCTTTTGAAGGTGTTGGATAATGTCGATTGAGGCCCTATAAGCATAGGCCAAGCCCCAGCACGTTGCTGTAATTTGTCCATCTCTGGTATGGCCAGCACGACAACACACCTCATTTAGCTGTTTTACTAATTCTTCCGGATTCTTCACTTGTTCAGGAGTAAAATTCCAAAGTACTGGAGGGGCCCACTGACCTAGATGCTTGCCCATACTATCCCATACACCCTGCCACTCATGACTATCCAGCCTCTGGGAAGATTTCCTGGTCCTCCTATTTCGTCGTTTAACCCCAACACAGGACCAGACCTGACTCCGCTTAACTCTTGAAATCAGATGAAATAACTGTGGACAAAACACACTCTGTATGCGTGCTACTATGGTGATCCCCATCGCAATCAGCATACAAGTCTCAACAGTATTAAAAGGCCATTCAAAAACTTCAAAACCCTCAAATGATGTTGTAGACCACCTGGAGAGAACACTGGGAGGATAGCAGAATGTCTCCTTCACAGGTTGACCACCCGAGAAGGAGAAAAAAGATGTGAAATTCCCAAGCATTTCTATTATATACCTCCCAAAATATAAAGTTGGTGACCATACCGGGAGCATAAACCAAATCAGTTTCATGATTAATGTTTCTATTGTATTACAAGTCATTACCATAAAGTACAATGAGACCAGAACCTTAGCCCAAACCCCATACTTGATAAACACTAACACAGCTAATATATATGAAAAGTAATTGGTAAAATCCTGAAACCGTGAGAGCAAGAGAAAAAACTGTGAGAGCCAATAAAACAGCATTGTGACAAATGACTATAAATCCGCTCAGATCTGTTCTTATCTCAAACCCTCGTGCCCCACGTTGGGCGCAAAAAAAAATGTCGTGGTTTAAATCAAGTCTCCCTACTCCCGGAGAGTTAGGAAGAAGAATCCAAAGAATGTAGCCCCCACGGATTGAGATAGAAACGGTTTAAACTAAATCTGCACAGTTCCCCCTCTGTTCCCCTTCCCCCCCCCCCCCCTCACCTTCCCACTCCCGGAGGGATGGGAAGGAGAGCCGGAGGGATACAACTCCCACGGATTGAGGTAAAATCAGTCCAGCAATCAAGGTATAACAGAAGTAACTACCGGTACCAATAACAAATCAAAGTTAGAGGAGACAAACAGAGAGAGAGAATACGATACCACCCGCCGCCAGGAGGCCAGCAGCCGGAAGCCCCAGAGAGAGCTTCCCCTTCCCTCCCCGAGCTCAGCCCGGCAAGTTAACTCCTTCCCTCCCGGCCAGCTTCCAGTCCCCTCCCCAAGCAGGACGTGCTGTGGTATGGAATACCTCCCCGACTAGCCCAGACCAGGCGCCCTATCTCTCCCTCCTCACTGGCAGAGCATGAGCTACTGCTGAACCCATGACAAACTACCATTGAACTGCTGACTCAACTTGCTTCAGTAAGTCCTTCTGAAGCTTCGCAGAGTCTTCTCTAATTTTAACCTGCCGCGGAATGGACTCAGTCAGACTCTGACAGAGCTCATGTACCAAATATCCATTCTCCTGTGAGAACACTGTCTCCGCATCAACCAATATAAAGGGTGCTGGCATTTGCAAAAGTTAGCATGTTGTTTCTTAACTGACAATTATGTTTATGGCTACATATATCAAGTAGGGATGATCACAGTATCTAAGGAAATTAAAAATGCTGTGATGAAGGAACACCCTACAATTACTGTATATTAGTTGGTTTTCCTATTAATATTAAATATTGCTAGCTGTAGTAAGGAACTGTGAGCTACATAGGTATTAATGTATGACTCTGTTAAGAAAAATAATCTTTATACATAGATTTTGAGTTTTAACTATTTTCCAACCAAAAGCAGAACCTGAGCTCTCACCTCATGACAGCTTCAAAATCATATATAAGCAATGTTAGCTATTTTGAAAGTACAAGTTAATGCATTTCTATTATTTTTTTATAAAGCAGAAAATTGTGATGTGCACAAATTTGCCTTTGCTCCTGTCATATCTGGCCACTCAGTTGTTTCATTATGCAGTATTCATATTTTTAATTAGTTTAAACTAATTACCCGATATTAATAAATAAATCCCAAGAGTTTTATTTCCCATCTAAAATTAGGTAAGAACTCTTGATACTATCTGATAGAGTAGCAAATTTAAATAAAATATTGATTTTTTGTTGTTTGTTTTTGTTTTGCCAGCATCTCACCTAGAATGTATATGTTTTGATTGACTGTTTTGCTTGGACCTCTTTCCTGACACCTCAGCAACTGACTATGCCTTAAAAGGCACAAGACTTACAAAGCACCTTACTTAAATCCAACATATGGAGTCTCAGCATTCCTTCTCAGCTGCTGTCTGACCCCAGAGTCATCCTAAATCCATAGGTTTGTTTTTCTCTTATGCGTTCAGCTGCCTTCACATCGAACTGCCTGTCCCTTGGCCCTGCAAGAGCTGCTTCTTCTCTTGGGAATCCCAAGCAGTTTAGGCACACAGGTAATATACTGGAAATCTTTCAGGCTCATATTTCCTCCACTTACCTCACCAGCACCACCCAGAGTGTTAGATATTTTCCTGGGACATGTAATGATTTGGCCCACTGCAAGAAGGCACAAATGCAGCAAATATCAGTCAGCGCCTGTTATCCAATAGCTCAGTGGTCAGAGCATCCACACAGAATGAAGGACACGTGCTTTTCATTTCTTCTTTCTCTTGTGGATTGTCTACACCAAAGCCTATGATTTATGTGTGGTGTAGATTCCTTGTGCTGCGGCTATTCCATGTGGTGTAGGAAAATAGATAATTTAGGATATCAGAAATAACAAATTCATAATTTTGAGGTAAAATAATTTTAGATTTGGCTTCAAGTCTCTGATGCACATTTCACTATTTATACAAGAGAGTCATTGGTTTAGGGTGCATGAGCTCCCTATGCCATCATGCTTTGCATCCTGTCTGTGCCTGTGCATTCACCTGAGCATTGAAAAATGCAAGCTCATATCCCTTCAGGTATAGGCAAGAACTGGGACCATATCCCATATCTCCTGTTCTGTGGAAGAATCATTAATGAGAAGTCTTTTTTTCAGAGATCAGCTTTCTAAGACAAGGCACCACTTGGTCAAAACAGGGCCAGTGCCAGAGCAAGAAATGTCGCAGAAACTGTCAGTCGGGGACTGATAGAGGTAGCACCAAACTAATGCAGATTTAGATGGGAGCAGCTTTACAACATTCTGTATCTTAAAAAATACCTCTCCTCCTCCTCCTCACCTATTTAAGACCTTTGGTTTTGGTGAGCTGCACATGCAGCTCCCTGCACACAGTGGAAAATGTATTTTTCCCTATTCTCAGAGGGGGTTGTTTTCTGCAGGGCAGTGAAATAAATGGGCACACTAGCAGCAAAAACATCACAGTGCAAAGGATGTGGCAGGAGTGAGTGTGCAGGCTAGCAGAGGACAAAAAGTGGGGACAGAGCTGTTAGATCAACCCATTGAGTACACAGATGCACCCCGGGGTCAAGGCACAGACTGCTCTCCATGTCTCCTGTCGACAAGTGGAAGGAGCTCCTTGCCAGCAGGCTGACTTTTGGGACTCCCATGACAGGCATTTCTACTGAGCTGAAGGCTGACTGCTCTGAAGAGCACGAAGGTAGCTTACAACACTGATAGTGTTATAAAGTTCAGACTGTTTTTTCGATCTGCCCTGTAACATGAGAAACTGTTTTCATAAGACAGAATGATGACTCCACATATAAAGAAATTATTTATTTTTCCTTTAATTTCTATAATGCTTTGAATTTTTTCTTTGTTCCATAGAAGTCAAATTATTCAGCATCTTCAAAAAGAGAGTTCTGGTTCCATGAAAAAAAGGAATAGTTTGGGAATATCAGATATGTTCTTTGGAAGGGGTTTGCTTCTGATATACCTCAACTTTGCCAGAATGATGTCCTACTTTATAAGAATGAAAATATATTTTATCTTGCAAAATGTGTAATATTATTTGATGTGGGACTGATAAATAATCAGTTAGGCCTCATTCTTTTAATTGCTTCTATCTGTTGTAAATTTCAATATAATTGATAGTAGCTACTAATTTCTTTGCTTTCTCTGTATATCTTTGCTCCAAGAATAAGAAAATAAGAGGCATTGCAAGTAAGGTCATTAAAATTATAGCAAAGAGAAAAAACCTGAGTAAAAATCCAATTTTACCTGAATGTTCTCTTAAATTGATAATTTCTTAATTTTTTTTTTCTTTGAGGCATGCTGAACAACAAATACCAAAGACTTACAGTAAGTAAAAGAACCCATGTAGGTTATTGTTTGGCTTCCACACTGGCTTCTCCCTTCAAGTATTACTTCTGTCTTAGCCATTTAAAAGAACCAGTGCAATCATGGATGCCACTTAAAACCTACACAGTGGAAATTAGAGCCTTTTAGAGAAAAGATATTTGGCTGATAAATACCTAGCTCCTTAAACTTTGGTGTGACATAATATTTCTTTTGGCAAGGGGTCACTGGTGCTCAGCGTACATCATCACTAACTTATTAGATCTTGAGGCAATTAGCTGAAAACAAATAGAAGAGACAAGCCCTGTATTGAACTACAGAAGCCAGAAGAAAATAGCCTATGGCACTCCATTATTCCAGAGCTTCATCAAAGGCTAGGCACTGGCTGCAGTTTAAAGAAAGGAGAGCATTGTTTTCATGTAACATCTATACAGTATAGGGACTTTACCATGTTATTTTACCATTGATTCAAGTTACATCCAAACTCGCCTTTTTATAATAGGGCAGTGGAAAGAACTTTTCAGTTTCTAGCTAAAATAGTATATGCAATGTATTGCCTGATTAGCTAAGGATTAAAAATCAAGTTAGATACTTCCTTTTCATGGGAAATCACATGAGGAATTCTGATAACTGTTACTGAAAACTAAGTAAATTAAAAAATTATCTATGATAGTATGCACCAAATGAAGAACTGAATCTAAGGAATCCATGGAATCTAAGCAAACTTACCTTTACCATCTTGAATGTAAATATGTATTGCTGAAAAAAGATTTCAAATTTAGCTGATATATTTTACTAATTCCAGCAAGAAACAACATTTTTTCCCCTACAGGAAAAGATAACCTCTTGAGAGAAAATATGTGTTACTGTAAACATGACACAACTAAATGTTATCATTAAGCTACAAGGGCTTTTTAATTATTTTTCAGTAATGTGCTTCACAATGTGTTGTGGTAAATATATTGATAACAATAGAATGTAGCTTCACGCATATATGGTAAATATTAAGAATTAAGATACAAAAGCTTTTATGATTCTTATTTAGAAAAAAATCTTACCAAAAGAAAACTTAATTCTTAATTTTCAGAAAAGGAAAATTATTGTTAGAGGTATCTGGTTGTGTTTGTCACTTGTTTCTTTTCTAGCTATTAAATAGACAATCTTCTTTAAACAGTGGCTGAATTATACTAGAATATCACATATCACAAGTTTACTTTTTAAACACAATAAATCCCTAAATTAATTAACATTTAAAAAACTAGCTGGTTTAACTTAAATTTTATAATACTTTATAAAATCTTTTATCTTGAGCACGTATTTAGATATGTAGAATACCAATATTGCCTTCCTTGTATCTTTTTTCCTTTCTTCCTTACCCAAAATAAAATAAAATCAAGACACTCCAAGTACATAAACTGATATCCTTAAAGATATAAAGGAATCCTTTGTATCAGTACAGGATTCTGAACCTAGAGCCTACAAAATATGATGCTGAAGTCTTGCACATGATGGTGTAGGGTGGAGGATGAAGAGCAATGGCATCCTTCTATCTTCTTCCCCACTTTCCTGTAGCTTAATGATCAAATGATTTGTAGATTACCTTTCTCCCAGTATAGGGGTTACCTCAAACACATTCTGCATTCTTTTGGCTTCTGCATCACACTGCCAGGCAATTAACAGCTACTATTCTGGATTATACTGAAGAGCTACTAAAAATACAAAAGCAGGCAGATCAGTGAAGGCCATCACAGTAGTATTTCACACAGCCTTGTCTGATATTTCAGTTCTGAGACAAGACTGAGGCTGTAAATAATTTTCCATATTCTGTATAAAGAATTTTGTAGAAAGCCAACCCTTTTCTCATAAGGAGATGTAGAGAAGTCTAACTAAAAAAAAAAAAAAAACAATCAAAAAAGCATGTTGCTGGACATGCAGTATGACTTTCATCCTTCTTTAGAATTAATGCTTGCAAAAATTGTTATACCAAAATAAAGAAGAAACAACTGTGAAAATTATTAGTCTATATTTATTTTCAAACCCAAATTTTTTATTTGCAATCTTCCCTGAACAAACATAAACTTAGCTTTTTCCATAGTAATATCTCCTTTCCTATTACTTATTTACTGTTGCCAGTCTATATCTTTTCATCTCTTCAAAGTCACTAGAGTGATTTACAATAGTCTTGTAAATTTCATGTGAATGGTCTATGGAATGCTAGGATTTTGTCAGATTCTTTCCCACAAGAGGTTTTAATTTGTTCATCATCCCCCCTGGTATCTGGTTTCAAGACATGATGTGCAGAATTACCTCTAATATCAGTTCTGCAGATACAATGCATTAGCAGAGAAAATTAGACACAATTCCTTTTAGATCTGATGTGCTGCCGTTGTCTTTAAGTTGTCAGGGTGTCGAATTAATGGCAACTGGAGAAGGTTGCCATGACTTAAAGGATCACAGTAAAAGGAAAAACAATCCTTTATATTTCTTCTGAGGATAGGAAGGCAGCTGTTACATATCGTTCTGCTGTGAAGCTCCCCAAACATATTTTTACTTTGTTATGCTAGTAGAAGAGATGTATGAATGTATGTACATATATGTGTATGTATATATATATATATATAAAATTCGTCTTGTAAAATTAAAACAAAACAGCATACATGTGGTAAATTTAACTAAAAAGAAAAAAAAACCCTAAACCAGAAAATATATAATTTTAAGCTTGATCAAATACAGGTTTTTATGATGTGTTACTTTTAAAAACCTTATTTTACCCCAAACAACCAGAAAATTCTGTTAAGTTTCTACTAAGTTAAAACCACACATAGGGTCATAAAAAAAATCTCATTTTATAAACACAAAAATGGTGGCAACTGCCTTTTAAGAAAAAAAATAAATCAAATCACATGTTGAATACTTTTTGTTCTGCTAAGAAAATTATTATATTTAATTATTTACACATTGGGAAGCTTAGTTTTTGTTTTGTTTATTTTTTCTCCTTAGAATGTGGAATTGTAAATAAGCATGATCTTTTAATTTCTGCAGGAGAAATGCTTTCTTCAGAAAACAATCTGAGAATGATATTCATACAGATACAGGAAGTTCAGAAGTGATCCTAGAAAGGGTGGACAGGTTTTCAAGGGCTTCCTGTGGGTTTGACAAGGGATTTTTGCGTAGACTCTGTTTAAGCTGGAGAACTTAGGGGGTCTAGAGTTCTGAATGTACGATTGCACAAATTGTGTGGCTGAGAACTTTCCTGTAGGTAGAAAGCAAATGCTGCTAAAATCCTTAGTGGAAAAAGTTAAAATGCACAGGTCAGCTCTTGAATTGGATTTAAACACATTGGTCTCAGTTCATGTGGCCACATATATGGGTACTTACTTACATATGTGGGTAAGTTTGCCTGTCATGTTTTACAAATTTTTTTAACAATGCAAATTTGGTGAGAGAGGCTATTTACATGTTCACTTTATAGTGTGTATCTATTATGAAATAGGGAAGCAATTAAATTAATACTTACATACAAATAAAAAAATCTACAGTGACACCTTGTAAGCAATAGTAGTTTTATGCTTCATCCACAATGCTTTACTTGCTTTATCTCCACGAAAGCCCAACTAAATAAGCAGGCTTTGAAATATATCTAGTCCTTTGTCTCTGTACTACTGAACATCCTCCAGAACCCAAAGGCCCTGAAAATCTTCTACCTTGAACTCCAAAGTAAGGATCTGTAGGGATTGCCTGGTTAATCACCCAAGCTGAGCTCATCTGCTGAGTCAGAGGATAAGGAAATAATTGGTTTCTTAGGTAACAAGCCCCATATTAAACAGGATTTTATAAATCAAAATAAAATTCTCAAATTTCATCTGAAATCTAAAGTATGTTTTAAGACATTCAGATGTAATGTGCTCCACATGTGATACATATCTCATTAAATACCCTGCCCTGGTCTGATTTAACAGATGTGTCCTCGGAGTACCTGGCTATACCTGTGGCATTTTGGAGTGAAACTGCCGTGTTTGCATAAATGACTGAGATAAGCTTCAATCAAAAATAAGACCACCAATGTTCAGATCTTGTGCAATTGGAGTGGAAGGATTCACAGCTTCTGCTCTTAGGTTAATATCAGAAGCACAATTCTGAGATTGCCTACTTTTACAATGAAGACCTGTAAGTCCTCTTACATACAAAAGCAAATACTAATTCTAATCCTTCCTCAAACTGTTTCCTTACACCAAACTATCAAATTTACAGGTACTTAGCTCCAGCCAGATAGCTTCCCCACATCTTACTTATAGTCTAGATTTTGTGAGAGCCAGCTGGTAACCACAGGGACTTCATCGAAAAACCCACCGCTGATATCAGGATCACAAAGCTCCTGCTGTTGGAAATAACATTGTTTCTCATAGTGGTCTTCCACTGAGCAGACAAACTGCCAGAACAGGCTTTCCATGAAGGATCCATTGAATAAAGAATACATTAGTTTCCCCAGCCTGATCAACTTTTAAAAAACCTAGCAAGAAGCACAGCAATGTTATCAGCTTGCCAGCATCAGCTGTTCAAAGTCAGCTGAGATGGCTTATAATTGAGAGCAGAGATTATGAAAGTTTGATTTTTTTTCCATAGTAAAAATTGTTAGACCTGCAATAAAAAATATCTGTATTATCACCATACTGACGGACAATGTTAGTTTATCTTCATCACAGGTACTTATTAGTGACAAGTAGATATAAGCTAGCCAAACTTGGAGAATCCATTATATGTTTAAAATGCCAGCAGTCCTATCAGTCAGAATGAGCACCCCATGACAGTTCTCAAAATAAAGATAAAAAGTCAAGGACGACCTTGAGTGTGAAAATCCCAAAATTGTAGCCTCAAAATCCTATGTGAGGTAGGTGACTGCCTAGCTCAGTAGGAACTTATGTTCACAAAGTACTTGTCATTCCAATCTGAAAGGTTTCCTGAGCCTTCACTTCTATATTGTGTAGTAGTGTTACATTTACCTGAGGAACTTGCTTCAGAAAACTAAGCAGACAACACCTTCATTAACTCAATCAGAATTGAAATTAGAGAAGAAACTCTAGAAATTAAAAATAAACAGCATTAGGGTATTCATAAAAAGCAGCTTCAAAGCTGTCTAAGTGACTGAATGCCCTAAGAGCACTTCAGATAATTTAGAAAGGGTTTCACTCTTACATTCTCACTAATGCATTGGTTATTACAGGAGAGTCCGAACAGGACAATGAGCCTTTTCTGTAGAAAACTAGAAAACAATGCAAGATCTATGAAATCAGCAGCCTGCAGGTACTCAAGGGCATCACTTCAATTGTATGACCAGAGCATGGAAGGTAATAACTCCACATTCTGGTCTCTGGTCCTGGAATTATATCCACTTCATGGATTAGTTTTATTCTGATAACTGTTTTAATTAAGACAATGTAATTAAAAATCATGTGTAAAACTGAAATTAGGGTGTTGATTGGGACTTATAAACTAAAAATCATCTCGACTGATTTTTTTAATTTTCCCTGAGAATGTTCTCTTACTGTAAAGATGTTATGTGAAAAGTTATTGCAAAAACTGGTCATTCTTTTTTTAAAAAAAGAGTTGGTTATTCAGCTCCTGGGAAGAGCAAATGTAGACACCAATCTTCAGAAGAAAGTGCTGAGCTCTAGTTCATTAATGAATAGCAATGCTTGAGAGCATAATTTGCATGCCCAAGCTCTAGAAATGGTAGAGCTTCAAACAGATCTCCACTCACAAGGTACATTATCATCTAACTTTAACTAGCTTTCTACTTAACATACACTTCTGTCTCAGCCAAGCCCTAGCCCTCCACAGTCACACTAGAGGACAAATGCACCCCTAATTTCAGGTTTAGAATCCACTGTAGCTATTAGACTCCAGAAAGTTAGGCTTTACTGACCAGATCACAATTTTTTCAATATTTTATTGAATGGAATCTTAGCCAGATGAGCAAGTTCCCAAAGCTGAAAACAATGAGGAAAGACATCTTTTGAAAGGACTGAAATCAGAAAAAAAGAAATAATCATATGAAACCTTCTGATAACATTTTACTAGACTCCCAAATATTAGTGTTTCAACTGAGGAAAGAAGGAAACAGAGGTTATGAAAACAATAGCAAAATGGTGATGAAAGCAGCTAGAAAAATAATGAAAACAAGTGTAACAGTTGAAAGAAAGGAGAAGTTAATTGCAACAAATACAGAAACAAAAAAAAGTAGAAGTCTGGTAAAGGAACTGAAAGAATACAAAGAAAAAATAATATTTAGCTGTGAAGAACTGGTAAATTTGTAATTAAATTGAATCAGAAATTGTCCTCAAAATGACACAGGCTCAATGCTAGACAGATACAGTTAGATTCACCAATAAAAATGTGGAAAAGGCAAAAGTGCCTACTAAATATTTCTACATTGTAAGAAAAATAATGAGGATTATGATTTAAAAGAATTTGTTTCAGATGTTATACAGAAATGCCCTATAATAGTTATTTGATTAATATGGAACTCTAGGAGACTGCAAGAAAATGTATGAGGGGAGGAAAGGGTAAACAAGAAGAGTGGGGTAAATACAGTCATGTTAACCTCACATCAGTCCTGAGGAAAACAATAGGATGACTGGTATGAGACTTGATTAATAATGAAAGGAGGGAAATATAATTAATGCCAATCAATGTGGTTTTATGGAAAATAGATCTTGTCAAACTAATTTGATATTTTTGTGAGATTACAAGTTGGGTTGATAAGGTAATAATGTTGATACTTAGACTACTACAGGACATTTGGTTTCACGTTATGAATGCATTCGTGCTGAGGTTTAATTTCAGCTGGCAACTAAGAAGTACCCAGCCTCTTTCTCTCTCTCCTGTGAGGAGAAAATTGGAAAAGTTAAAGTGAGAAAACTTGTGGGTTGAGAAGACAGTTTAATGGGCAAAGCAAAAGCTGTGCAAGCTAGCAAACCAAAACAAGGAATTCATTCAGAACTTCCCATAGGCTGGGCTGGCTCTGTTTCGCAGGGTGGTGACTTGGGAAGACATATGCCATCACTCAAGACCCCTCTTTCCTTCTTCTTCCCCCAGATTTATATGCTGGACATGATGCCATATGATATGTGATACCCCTTGGGTCCACTAGGATCAGCTGTCCTCTCCCACCTTCTTGTGCACTCCCAGCTTACTTGCTGGTGGGGTGTGTGAGAAGCAGAAAAGGCCTTGACACAGTAATGAAATCATCCCCGTGATATCAACATTGTTTTCAGCATAAATCCAAAACATAGCCTGGTACTAGCTGCTGTGAAAACGAAAAATCTAGCCCAGCCAAAAGTAGTGCAACTGGTTAAGAAAGATCCAAATCAACGTGATACACATTAAGGGGTTTAAAACTTATCTGACAAACCTCTAGATGTAATAATAAAAGGGATATCATCACCAAGTAGTTCTGTTTCTAACAGGGCCCTATAGATCATGGTCTTGAGCTATTATTTCTGAAAACATTTATTGATAATGTTGGGATATTACAAAATTAACTTCTTTGATGCTTATAGAACACAAAAAAAGACTGGAAAGTTAAAAAAAATCACAGGAAAAAAAATACATAATCTATATTTAATAGAAAGCTCAATGTATGTTCTTATCATATGTTGCTCATACTCTTGGCTCCCTTGTAGCACACTTTTGTCTCAGGTGCTGGCTTATACATCAGTTGTGGCAGGGTAAGTTCAGGCATAGGATAAATTCTACACTCTTTTTCTGTAGTGGATATCAGGGTTCTCGGCTTGGCACCTTTTGATCATTCCGGCATCATCAGCTATATCTGGGGAGAACAGGAATTGGATTTGAGCCAAAATTGTTTTGGCCAAACAAATGTGTAGGCAGATGTGTGCCCTGCTAGTCAGCAAAAGACCTTTGAGAACGTTGACTATGTGAAACCCAGGACAGTGTGAGCTTCTCTGATCAATGTTGTAACTTACCCTGAAGGGCTTGGAGGAGGTAACTTTCATGGAATATAATAGATACTGAGTGGTGCTGCTGGCACTGTGTGCCTAGCACCAAGTAGCTGAACATCTTACGAATCTGTGACCATCAACAAAGAATGGGTGTGTATGAGAAATCTATTGTTTTGTTTGAATATTTGGCCAATCTCTGGAAGTTTTCCTAGTGTGCAGTCTTTTCAGAGGCTTTGTCACAAAAGGTTAGACTTGGGCTGGAACAGTCCATGTTTTGTATCTGAGCTCCTGCTACTTCAATGGAATGAATTCACTCAATATTTTGGGGGATTGGCTCTGAAGTGAGGCTCAAGGCCAAGGAGACTGCAGAAGAAAATACATATTTTTAATATAAGTCTATGTGTCATTGTAGGCTTGAAGAACTGTGTATGAGATGTTACAGATTTGAAAACAAAAGACATACAAAATTAAAGAATTATTTCTGTCCCTGATATTGGCAAAAAAAGAGCAATCCCTACCTCAAAAGCTGATAATTTCCATTAAGCTCCATAAATACTATCAGCTCCATTTTCAGATATGATTGTAATCATTATTGCTCCTTTCCACCTTCAACTCTCCCAAAGGCTTCTTCCTTCTTGTCTTTCCTCCTCATCCCATCATGAAAAACAGGCACTGAAATTTTTGGCAGGTGGTGGTAGAAAGCACTGCTCTCTACCGTCCCTATTGTGTCTAATTGTGAGCATAATAGCATGAGTTCCCACAGCAAGCCCTCAGTGAAGGGACCCTTGTTATGTGATCTGGTCATCACTTCAAGGACCTGAATGGAAAACAAACCTGAATGAGCTTGTACTTTTTTATTTCAGACACTTCTTTCCTAAAGGAACCCAGAGTAGTCTGCTTTGGCATATTCTTCACATGACAGAAACCATGCAAGCTCCACTGGGCAGGCAAATTTACAGTCCTCTAGCTGGCACTTTTTCAGCTAGAAGCAGAGGCATGATAGCCTTTTCAGATTCATCTGCTGGCCAACTTTTCTAAGCATGCTGTTGCGTAGTCTTATCAGAGACTTTACAGGGTGGAGCAAAGAAATTTTCATCAGTCTTTTAAGCTTCCTGACATGACAAAGAATAATTTTGTCATTCACTTAAACTCCACATTTCAGGCTTCTCTGTTAGGCTCCTCAGACACATTTATGTCTGCAAGGCCTAGCAAGGCCATGTTTTGCAGCTTTTATCTATTTTATCATGCTGACTAGGACTGCTAGCTGATCCTAAAACCAATGCTTACAGGAGATCTCACTTCAGGCCATTTTCCACAGGCATAGAACAATTGTAGTATAAGGCAGGGAAAGGGCAGGGAGCATTTGAGGTAAGATTTTTGCATTAGCAGTATCGAACTTGAACTGCTGGAGTAAGACAGTAGGAAATAAACTTTGAAGGAGAACAGATGAATTCTGCCTGCAACATCTGCTGAAGAGCAGGAAAATATGTCCATTTTACATTATCGTTGTATAACACAGGGATTCTAATGAAGAAACTGCTTTTTTTGAAACTGCTTTTTTTGGAACTGCTATAGTTGAAGAGCAATATACCTATTCGCCCTACTTAAAATACCCCTCAACCATTCATATTTGAGATTTCTAGAAATCTGATCAGAGTTTCATAGTTCTGGGAAAATCCCAGGATTGTCAGTTATACAGGGATTATTTCATTAATGAGTACTTCTCCAGAAACTGGAAAATCATGCAGAATTTTTGCTTAATTTAAGATTTCACTACACTATCTTTGAAAAATTACCTGTTAGGAAAGGCTGACAAGTTGATACAGCAAAGGCTGTGGCTGTAGCATATCATAGAATCATAGAGTCATAGAATGGTTATGGTTTGAAGGGACCTTAATGATCATAGAATCATAGAATGACTATATTTGGAAAGGACCTTAAGATCACCTTTTTCCAGCCTCCCTGCCGTGGGCGCGTACACCTCACACTAGGTCAGGTTGCTCAAGGCCCCATCCAATGTGGTCTTGAACATTGCCAGAGATAGAGCATTCACAGCCTTGGGCAACCTGTTCCAGTAACTCACAGTAAAGAATTTCTTCTTCATATCCAGTCTAAATCTCCCCTGTTTAAGTTTGAACCCATTATCCATTGCCCTATTGCTACAGTCCCTGTTGAATAGTCCCTCTCCTGCAATCTTGTAGGCCCCTTTCAGATACTGGAAGGCTGCTATGAGGTCTCCACACAGATTTCTCCAGGCTGAACAGCCCTAAGTTTCTTACCCTTAGTTCCATGAGCAGGGGCACCTTCCACTAGATTAGCTTGCTCAAAGCCCTGTTCAACCTGGCCTTGAACACTTCCAGGGATGGGGCATCCACAACTTCTCCAGAAAACCTGTTCCAGTCTCACAACTTCTAGTCCACAATAGCCTTTCTTTGTAAATATTAAAATTATGCAGATGATACCAAAGATAATGCAGTAAGAAATTATGGCAAAATTGAACTTTCAAATATAGAACTCTTAAAGAATCATAGAATCATAAAATAGTTTGGTTTGGAAGAGACCTTAACTATCATCTAGTTCCAATGTCCCTTCCACCGGCAGGGACACCTTCTGCTAGATGAGGTTGCTCAAAGGCGCATCCAACCTGGCCTTGAACACTGCCAGGAATGGTACATCCACAACATCTCCAGGCAACCTGTTCTAGTCTCTCACCACCCTCACAGTCAAAACTTTTTTCCTTATATCTAATCTAAATCTACTATTACTCTATGCCCTTGTAAAAAGTCACTCTCCAGATTTCTTGTAGTTCCCCTTTAGGTAATGGAAGGCCAATATACGGTCTCCCTGGATCCTTCTTTCTCCAGGCTGAACAACCCCAACTCTCTCAGCCTGTCTTCATATGAGAGATGCTCCAGCTGTCTAATCTTCTTTGTGACCTCCTCTGGACTCACTCCAACAGGTTCATGTCCTTCTTATGTTGAGGGCCACAGAGACGAACACAGCACTGCAGGGGGGGGTCTCATGAGAGCGGAGTAGAAGGGGAGAATTACCTCCCTTGACCTACTGGTCATACTCCTTTTAATGCATCCAAGGATATAGCTGGCTTTTTGGGTTGCAAATGCACACTGCTGGGTCTTGCTGAGCTTCTTGTCAACCAACACTCCAAGTCTTTCTCTTTAGGCCTGCTTTCAAACCATTATCCAAGCAGCCTATGTTTGTGCTTGGCTGACCAGGATTAGGCATTTTCTAGTCTATGTAATACCCTACTTAATAACTTGAAATATTGGTTAGTTTGTAAAGGTTTTTTGCTTGGATGAGCTTCCAAGATCTGTTTCTATGTCTCTGTTTACACCCTGGAGGGTTTCTGAGGGCGTTCTTTGTCTCTGGAATCTCTGCTTCAAAGAGGCAATGCAAGTCTCTATTTGCAGATCTTCCTTTGAACCTACACTAGATCTCTCTGCCACTCTTTTACATTGCATGGTGAAAACTTGGCCAGAAAAAGACAATTGGAGTTTCTGATATTATGTTGCAACCAGGAAAATGCAAGTGAAATCTTTGAAAGTGTAAAAGTTTGGAACTGAAATTTTAGTGAATAATTAAATGAAGTAATATGGCCTCCATAGGTTCACCAGCTTTCATTCTCCACACAATGAAGAACTCTACAAATGGCAAGGAGAAAATAAAGAAAAAGAGAAAGGAATGTGTTTGTGACTACAAAATTAGTGAGGAGACACAGGAAAGAAAAAAATTGAAATACCATGATAACTGAGAGGGGTGAAGCATCCTAAATTTCTTTATTGATATTGCATTTGAACAGCTGCTGCTTTTAATGGTGCTCAGATCTTACTTACCTGCAGGTAGTGATGAGCAGCTTTTTCTGGCTATCTACAGGAGATCCTTGTCTTGTGTATAATACAGATATGTCTCTCTTTGGCAGTTGAACAGTCAGATTTTATGGTAAGCATAGATGTAATAATGATAAAATAAGTGTGGGTGTCTATGTTGTTTGAGAAATAATCTATGATCACTGATGGAAAGCAGTGCAATACATCTGACCAAAAAAGCAAAGCTCAAGTTGTGTAATATGAATTTTATAAACAAAAAAGATATGAATATATCAGATACTACAAAATGAGCAGACCACAACAGCATTTACAACTCCCAAACTGCATTTCAGCTCAGTGTAAGATAACCTTTTAATACATTCTTAACTTCTGTATTTCCTGGATCTTTAGAGTGCAAGTAACTTTAACATTGTCTTCAGTGGGCTTGAGACGATACAGCAGTCAAGCAATCTTAATTTTTACCAAAACCCATCTCCAAACCAGTAAATTTTCTCTAGTGGTATTTAATATCCTCATAGTCACTGCTTCTGGAAATGAGACTTTTATTGCTGAACCTAGGCAAAAAACAGTGCCAAAACACACTTATGATGTACTTCCTCTTGGTGGTATAAAAGCTGTATGACTGTGGTAGCAAAAATAAGGGGGAAAAATGCATGTTGTTACAATAGAGAAAGATAGAAAGGATAATGTTAAAAAGAGTAAGCTCAAAAGAGAATTTAGCACTGCTAAAAGCACTGGCAGAGAATCCTTGGACCAAAACATCTAAGAATTATTCAACAGCTTGGCTAGTCAGAAAAATACTCAAATGTCACAAGAAAAGTGCCTCTGGAATAATTTTTAGAACAGAGTAGATCAAGCTCTGTGTACTGCTTGAGCCAACAGGAAAATAAATTGGCAGAAGAGAGGATTATCACTGTTAACAATAGTGGCAGGGCAACAGAGTGGCAACAAACAGCAGCAGCACCTTTAGAAACACACTAGATAAGGAAAGTTAGCAGGACTGATCCAAGGAGATGATCTACATGCAATTTTAATGTCAGCACTTATGTGATAGTTCCTTTAGAGCAATGAAGGGACCTGAGGAAAAAGCACTACAGTACTCAGGTACCAGTCTCACAAACCAAAAGATCTGAAGCCAGTCAACTGCGGGCCTTCCTGTAAAGTGAAGGATGCAGGCAGAGAAGAAATAATTACCACTGGGAATCCTGCTTAACCAGCTCCGCTGGTCAGGGAACAGCCTGGAAGGTCTCTGTTGAAGATATATATATATAATTTTCCAGTTTTGGAAGCCTGGATGAACCCCTTCTACCATATGTCAAATGTGTCTCAGCAACAGTATTTTTCATCTTATACATATATAGCACAACTATTTCTTATCACAGCTAAGAATCTACTGAAGACTGTCTTCTTTGAAGCAGAAATTTAACTATGGAATATAATATACTCTTATTAACAATGTTTGTGTTGCATATCCTCTGAGTGGTTTCTCTACACATTGATTAAAAACTACTCATTTATCACAAGTATTGTAAGTCTTTGAAAAGGATCTGAAAAGATAGCATCTAAAACTAAAAATATGTAACATGGAAAAAAGTTCCTATATACAATAGTTTTCTAAAATAATTTCCTTTCTGCAATGAAACATTCTACATTGAAACAGATACTGTTTAAGGAATAATACATTTACACACTCAATAAATGCCAGTTGTGATGTGGCTAGCAATCAGAGAAAAATGATGTAGCTCAGTCATTTCTTAATTATTCTAATTGCTTAGTAGGACATTTGCAAGTTATTGGGTTAAGATACATGTTGCTAACTGGTATTGGAAGGTTGTTCTTTTATCACCTGAAGAAGACAGCAACTCTCCAGTGTCCTCTACAAGAATGAGTTTTCTCAAAGATTATGTTTGTAAGAGAGTAGCTCTCCAACACAGACAAGCCTGTGAAAAGCTTCATTGTTCTTGCGCTGTGTCAGCTAAATTACATCTTAAAGGATTTAGTTTATGTGTTGGTAGTAATATTAGTTGTCACAAAAACTTTGTCCTGTGCAGACAAGACTTTCGTCGGTCAACCAGATGTACTTAGGTCAGTTTCTTAGTCTGTTGTGTCCTAAAACATTATCTTATTTTGTAGTGTCATAGTTCACTTCCAGTGCTAACAATGGTGTGGTTCTATATTTTCACCTTAATCAAATGCTTGTCATTACTTTGCCATGGTTATAATTTCTGAAATGTATTGTGGGGTTTGTTTTAATTTGTTTTATTTGTGTTCTTGTTGTGTTTTAAAATGTGTCAGTTGCAAAGTCTGGGAAAAGCAAGTTCTGAATGGAATTTTATTTTTTTTTTCTTGCCTCCTGTGGTAGTACAGTTTCTTACAATGAGACAATTATTTTCCGGTCATAAATTCTTACCTCCTTCACATTCTATTTAACTTGAAAACCAGCTGGGACTTCAGGCTTGCTCTCAAGTTCAGCATTTTGTCATATACTTGAGTACACTTTGATTGATACAGATACAAGGTTCATGTAACCATACAAGACAAACATTATAGACTCACGGAGAAGCAATTGTCATCAGCAAGCCTGGTCTTAGATGAATTTCCAGATCAAAATGTGTATTTTCTTCTTGGTTTTTGACAGAAAGAAGTACTTGACAGGTTTCTGGTTCTTCAGATGTCTCTTGATGGCTGGAAGAAGTGACAGCCCTCAGATCAGAATGGTGTGCAACAGGCTAAAATGCTCTTGTACAAATCAAAGCATGCTTTCAAACTTGAACCCTCTTTTCTGAGTTAGCAAAAGTATAGGGGGAAAATGATCATTAAACTTTAAGTATCACAGATTAATGTTAAATATTCAGGTTTGAATGCAGTGTGCAAGAGTCCTAGGCTGACAAAGTTGGTCTGAATATCTTTCGGGATACAGTAAGAAGGATTTTTTTAATTATTTGATAATATATTGTTAACAGCATATGCAGTTTCTCAAATATTTATTCAAAAATTTAGAGTCAAAAATTATGAAGGGTTTCTTGCAATATCCCATTTATTCAAAAACACTTTTTATGAGAATGGTTACTTCTTCAATGGTGCAGAAGGGACTCTGGTTTTGAAAAAAAATGTCTTTTCTATTTTGGAAAAAAAAAAAATTTAAATGGTGGTTTTTTTTAGCTTTTTAAAAAATGTTTGTGAAAATAACCTATAATTTCTAACCCTAAACTTTTTTAAAGCATTTTCAAAAGCTGCTGAATTATTTTTAACTAATATTTTTCATCAATTGCAAGCACTGAAAAGGTACCGTGGAAATTTAAGTTCTTTATTTTCATACAGATATTAACTAAATAATAAGAAACATAAAACTTAGTGCTTTGGAATTGTGTTGTTTTTATCAATAGTGCATGTGCATGTCAGAATGTACAGACATATAGTGTGGTTTGTAAAAGATATGTCACACAACACACAAATCACACTTGGTTTCAGCTACTGATACTTCTTGTTACTGGCGGCTCCTGAAAGAAGTCAGGTAAACTGCAGGCCAGGGATTACCAGGGATCTAACCTAGGATCCAACCTTATAAATCACCACCACAGAACTTTAGCCTTGATTTATGGCATATTAATGTGAGAGAGTGCATTATCTACCTATGCAGGACAAGAAAAGTAAAACCAGATGGAAATAACATAGAGAAACAGAGAAAAAAAAGAGCACTGGAAGCTGATCAGTCATTAAGACTAAGGATTGGTGTGATTCAAGGCTGATCATTCCCCACTTGACTAACAGGTCCTGAATTCACATACTATATTTTGTACAGTAGTCCATTAATCCATGAACAAGCCATCTATGCTAGATATTAGGCAATATACATTTATAATGTTGGTATTCAAAAACCACACATAATTCTACTTGCAAAGAGTATCTTTGGTAAAAGATACCCAAGTAAAAGTGATTCAGTGGAGACGTGAACATTTTAATTGTCCTGGCATGAATCAGGGATGATAGATGACTTAATACCGAAATGTTTTTCCTGAGGGCTTTTGCAGTCCTTTTTTTAATGCAGGGGTACCTTTCTACTTTTTCAGATGCTGGTTACGGAACCCCAGACTGGGTGCTGACTGGTAAGAAATTGAAAGAAATTGGAGTGTATTGCTGGTCGTTTGGATTGAGCCATCACAATATTTGAATGAAGATTTGGGAACAACTAAGAAATAAGCTTGCTGTTGGAGAAGAAATATTCACTTAGCTGTTGTCTAGTTTTTATTCATCTAGAAAAGGAAGCAATTTTTAGTGTAATATGGTGATGACTTTACACATCTGAATTAAGTAAACATCTACCTGTTTGGGTACAAGTGCAACTTGTCAGCTCTTTCTGCCTTATTCAGACAATGAGCATGGAATAAGGAGGGCAAGACACCTGAATGAAAGACTCTAGCAAATAAGCTAATAAGATTATAACAAAAGATGTTTTTTTGAGTTGCTTAAAAGATTGAGTGATGAAATTCTGTATGATGACTTAGGCTTTTGTGGCAGTGTAAAGTATCTTTTTGAACAGGTCTGACGTTTTCTTCATTGGCATTTAAACAAGGTCTCATTAACACAAGACAACTGTCAGGGAATGATCATTTATATTATTTGAATTTTTTTAGAAGGAAGCTTGCAGTGGAAGTCTTTTTTTTCCAGTTGGTGCCAATTTGGTCTTGAAGCATGCAAAGAAGCTAGAAGACATTCATTGACGTATGCAGCCATGAAAGCACAATGATCAAAACTGTTTTACCAAGATTATAGTTATGGAATTGCCACTTCTGCTTTGGGGAGCCCAAGGGAAATGCTTTAAGGTTTTCTGAACTTCAGTTTTGGAATTTTGAAGATAATTTGCAACCAAGCATCCTGGCAGTTTTTACTAGATTAATAAGAACTGTGGTTTATGACTTCTGTGCTCTTTTTCTTTCAGGAGTGTCTTGACTCTTTTAGGATATGTTACTGGTATCAGGGCTGGCCCACAAGAATGCATGAACTTTATTTTTCAGTGATGACTTGTACCTCTTGCATTATTTGTACCACAGTCTCCCTGTGACTGTTTCCCAACTTTAGCAATTACATTTTATGAATTTCATGGGTATCTTGAAATCTAAGGTTGAAATGCCAAACACTGTCATCACAGAGAAGCAGAGGCTAACCATAATTTTTCTAATTGAAATTATAAAGATAATTTAGTGTGAAAATAACAGTTTTTCATGTAAGACAAAAGAGGGTGGAACGTCACCATTTCTTTCTCACTAGCATTTAACAGGTTTTTCTAGGGACCTGGGGCACTGGGTGGGAAACTGAAAAAAGAAAATGTCAGTTTTTACATACAGAATTCCCCAAGTCAGGACTGATTCAGATGTCTTACACTCATCTCCCCAGGTGAGAGGAGATTTTCTCCACCAAAGTGTCAAAAGCACTGAAAAGAGCTAATTTTACCAGGTTTGCTTTATGTGTGAAATAAAATGTTCCACATTGCCCTGTTTAACAGCACTGAGACAATGCCCATCTGTTCTAGCAATGGGGATCTCTCTGATGGAATGTCTCCCCTCTATTCAACATACATAAACATCATGTGGAAATTGAATTCTTATTGTAACTGGTAAACAATAGGATTTTTAAAAGGTTTGAGAATAAGATTAACATATTGTTACAGTAGAAAGTTTGATTTAAATTATTTTGATTTCTTGAGAGGGTTCTTCATATAATATCGATTTTATGTGTGACACAAACCCCGACTGAGACTATAAAAAAAAAGTTGACGCTCAAACATTACTTTCTAATTAGCCAACAAGAGCAATTAGGAAATGTTTCAGGTAACTTTAATCTCTCTGCCTGGCTACGCATTGTTCATTTTTTATGTCAACAAGTACATGCTGATATTTTAAAACAGATCTCTCTATGCTAATTTTCCTGTTCCCCTATCTAAAAGACTATAGATTCCTGACTGTTAATTTCAGTTGACAGTGAATGGTTTTGTTTCTTATTCACCTCAAAATAATGTATTGTTGCCAAATGATTTATAATAAACAGTATTTAAGAAAAAACTATGATGCTGATCAGTTTTGACAACTAAAAATGCATTATTAATGGCATAATAACATTGGAAGCATCTTGAAAAAAAGATGATTGTGAAGAGTTTATTTTTCTGTTCAGACTGAGATTTATTCTTTTAGCTTAGACATACTTCTGGGTGGACAGGTCATTATAGAGAAGAATATCAAAATTATTGCATGTTAGGAAGTCTTGTGATGCTGCCTGTCAAATATAGAATGATAGGTACACTTAAAATAAAGTCAGATACATTATTCCCATTAAAAACCACTTTTACAATATCTGGTTTGACGTATAGAATAGATATTTTAAGTGGGTATATTAGAAAGTGAAATTTCCTTAACTGCTTGATTTTACTTAATGGCTGTTGATGAAAGATATCATTTCTTTTTCATCTATGCACAGTCATATATGAAAATAAATACTGGAACAAATATTTGAATAACAGTACAGATCAGTGCATCTCTCTGTCATTTTTGCCATTGTAGTAAATATAAAGCTATACACTGAAGTGTAATTTATACTCTGCATTTGTGAGAGAGGACAAGTAGTAGTATGAATTTACAAAATGCTTACATATATATTTAAGGTATAGTATCTTTAATATGATTTTCATGCACAACAGAGTATCATATTTTAAGTCAGGATGAATTCTAAGCTGCTGCTGCTGCTAGGTAATTCACTAAAAATATTTATGCCAATAGCCAAATTATGATGTCTTAACAGCCGTTCTCTAGGAAGACCAGTTTACCATCATTATTGGATTTTATATTAATTATAGTATGTACTTTATTGAATTTGCTGAAGTGCTTTGCTGGATATTCTCCAAACACTAACAGCCAAATGAAATTATATTAAAAGGGTCATCTATATTTAAGGGTATATGAAAGTGCTTTAGAGACTGGTTATAATTAAAGAGGTTGTAAACTAACACATAGAGTGCGAATGTCAATGCACACCTATACATTCCTTAACTCACATAATTGGAAAGAATTTATCAAGAATGACTCAGTGAAATTTGAGAGCTTAATAAAAATACATCTAAAATCTTTAATAAACATTCTTTCAACTTAAAGTAATAGAAAAATAGTCATGTCTATCATATCCATCACAAAGCATGGTGCATAAAATGCTTCTCTAAATGCACTTAACATTGCTTGGATGAGGGCAAACATTAATAGCTTAAAAATGATGTAGTTGAGGAGGATGAGCAAACATACTTCACCCTATTTCCCTAGGGCTCTTGGGCCTAACTTCTTTATATACTCTTATGAGTTAGTATGTGTTTATGAAGAAAAGCATTGCTAGCCTATGTTCTAGCATTGCTTCTGCTTTATCCAGCATCTTGAACTACTGAGGTATGAATCTGCTCCTTAAAGGGATAGGATAGTCAGTGGAGAAAGCAGATTGCCAGGAGGGAGAGATTAAGGATAGGAAATCCTAGCAGAAAAATCATGTGCAATCTATAGATTTAGGAGTTAATTTGCACAAAATTTCAGAGAAGGGCTATTTGAACTAAACTTACCAGGGTCTTTATCACTGGGTTATTCCAAAGGCAAATTCCTGGTTTTCCAATTTGATATGCATGTAAGTTAGAAAGGGCATGTTTAACTGTTTTCTCCTGCAGTGTTATAATATCATTAAAGCTGCATGTTCTACTTGAAAACAGTTATAGTTTTAACAATTATTTCATTTAAAACTGAAAAAAGCACACAAAAATTAAAAAGTACTTTTCAGGAAAAAGAATTTATTGTGAGAAAAAAATGTCAGTTCTCAGTATATTTTTATTTTTTAATTTTTTTGGGATGCATTTTCCTCAAAAATAGTTAATTCATAATCTCTTTTAAATAATGTATTTAATAGTAAAATATCATAAATTAATTTTTTTCCTCAACAAAAATAAAATCAAAGACCTTTGTGTTTCTGTGTAATGACAAGGAAAGGAAATTGCATTTAGCTTAATGAGCTCTCATGCCATATCAGCAAACTCTGGAGAAAGAATATTCTGCATATTAGTAGATATGTTCAGAAAATTAGATTACACAGTTTTGACTATGAATATCTGAAGATAGCTTACATTTTCAGGCAGCTGAAGAATAAAAAGGAAAACCAGTGACTTTTGTCTACAGCAGAAACTAGAAGTTTAGGTCCATACATGAAATAAAATATCCTCACTTAGGTGATGACAAATAATTGAAAATGTGGATAAAGTAACCTGTTAGAGGAAGAGTTCTGACAACAATGTTGCAATCAAAAATTGTCTATTATTTAATATTTTGAAAGGTGCAATTATTGTTGAAATCCTGCTCACAGGACAGATAAATGATATAATTTCTTAAGCAATACTTAATATTTATAGGATCCATCTACAGATGAGATGGCAGGACACACAGCACCTGCACTTATTCTTCTGTACTTAGAGGAGATCCAATAAATATTTCACTTATTTTCCTTACTAAAGGTTAATATCCACTCTATCACCAAGATGAACAAGGGCAAAGTTTCAGGGACTTTCACAGAATCATGGAATCTTTTATGTTGGAAAAGACTAAAGATTAGTGAGTCCAACTATTAACTTACAACTGTCAAGTCCACCATGGTAAATAAACCATGTCACCAAGCACCACACCTAGTATCCAATCTATATAAACCTACCCTGGTGCAACTTGAGGCCATTTCCTCTGGTTCTATCACTTCTTACTTGGCAGAAGAGACTGACACCCACCTTGCTACAGACTCTTTTCAGGTTGTAGAGAGTGGTTAGGTCTCCCACGAGCCTCCTTTTCTTCAGGCTAAATAACCCAAGTTCCCTCAGACACTCCTTATTCTTCACACCATTCATCCGCTTCTTTGTCCTGCCCTGGACTCAATGCCTGTCTTGTAGTGAGGGGCCCAGAACTGAACACAGTGTTTGAGGTGCAGCCTTACTAGTATGGAGTACAAGGGGACAATCACTTCCTTAGTCCTGCTGGCCACACTATTTCTGATACAGGAAAGGATGCTGTTAGCCTTTTTGGCTGCCTGGGCACACTGCCGACTCATGTTCAACTGCCTGTTGTCCAACACCTCCGTGCCCTTTTCCACTGAGTAGCTTCCCAGCCACTCTCCCTCAAGCCTGCAGTGTTGCATGGAGTTCTGACCTCAGAGCGGGATCCAGCACTGACCCTTGCTGAACCTCATACAATTGGCCTTAGCCTATCTATCCAGGCTATCCAGATGCCTCTGCAGAATGTTCCTATCCTCCAGTAGATCAACACTCCCACCCAGCTTGGAGTTGCCTGCAAACTGACTGAGGGTGCACTTGATTTCCTCATTCAGCTTATTGATAAATTATATTAAAGAGAACTCTCTCCAACACTGAGCCTGGGGAACACCCTTTGTGACTGGTCACCAACTGCATTTAGTTCCAGCACTCTTTGGGCTTGATTAGTTAGGTTTTTTTACCCATTGAAGAATATATCTGTCCAAAACATGACTAGCCAGTTTCTCCAGCAGAATGCTCTTGGAAATGGTGCCAAATACTTTACTGAAGTCTAAGTACACAAAATTCAGAGCCTTTGTCTCATCCACTAAGTGGATCACTTGGCATAGAGGGAGATCAGGTTAGTCAAGCAGGACCTCCAGAAGTCCAAAGGTATAAGTTCTGCTGTCCCCTATCCTTACTTCTCCAGGAATTAAAGACTCAATCATTTATTGATTACTATGCCCAAGATGGCCTCCAACTGGCATATCACACACAAGTCCTTCTCTGTTCACAATCAACAGATCCATGGGGGCACATCTTAATTGGCTCGCTGACTAGGAAGTTGAGACAGTGGGCTGTTTCCTCTCTGCTGTACTGTTCCCTGCAGACATCTGGGAAGTTTTCTGAATATGCAAATATTTCACATATATACATCTGTAGAAAATGCAAAACCAGGCCTGAATGTGTGTGAGCCTGATTATTTTATGTGCAACTACCAGTTTCCATGCACAATTACCCAATTTCTATTTGCCAGTTCTGGTCTGCAGACAAACAGGCAAATTTGTGTGAGAGATCGCTTGGGCTCAAAATTTGGCCCTAAATGAATACATGGTGAATAATAAACTCTACAAAGAATTTATATTTGTTTAACCAATAATGAACAGTAAATAATGAGATATTTCATTTTATGTTCTTTTTATTTGCAAAAGACTAACAATCCAATTAATTTTTCTCATTTGAACAATGTTAAAGAACAAATGAATTTGATGATTTTATGACCATACCTAACGCCAAACAGGTAGAAGCATCATTAAAGAACAAGTCTAGAGATGTGGATTCTATTCTATTCTATTCTTGGCTCTACATGGGCTTCATGTGTGACCTGGGACAAATTCAGATAGGACCAAATTCATAAGGAGTTAGTATAAATATCTCTGTTATGCCATTCTTAACTAGTTATACTACTATTTTATAATTTCACTGTTTAGTTTTACTAGTGAGTGTTTGTAAAGTATTTTGACTTTTGCAGTTGATTTTTTTAAACCTGAATTTAAAAACTAAAAACACAGAAAAAGAAACCAAACTATATGACATTAAATGTTACAGCAAATATAAAATATTCATGAAACAGGCTTCTGTAACTTATGCCAAAAGTAATATAGAAACTTCTTTCGCATAAGGTCTTTAAAATAAAGGTTTTTCTTGTTATGTTAGTGGGATTTGTTGCATAATTCACTTGCCTACTAATCATTCTTGCTGAAGAAGACAACATAAACAATGCTCTCTCTGCAAGTTGTATAATTCCTTATCCTCTCTGTCACCATGTTGTCTTTTGCTGAATGCAGTACATATGCATATCCATACTAAAATAGGTTAATATATATTAGATTTCATTAAGAAAAATATGTTGAGAAAATATAAATATTTAACTGACACTGGGAAAAGAAAGAGTTGCATATGTAGACTTATTTTTGCCCCATTTTTTCAAAGAATTATGAGAGACTTTAATTTCAAGGTCATCTTGTATTTCTCAAGAAATTAAATATAAGACCACAGCATTTTTTTCTTCTTCAGAAAATAGAGTATCACACAGTGCTTAATACACCCAAGCAACCATTTAAATGGCAGTTTTCAAAATATGCTACAGGTTAAATGCAAAGGTGCAGAAATAGGGTATTTGCTGGCTTGTTTTTTAACTGCAAGCAGACAGAAGTCTATTCCCCAACTTAATCTAAGGGACTCAACATCTTTTTTTGTCAAAAATTATGTGGTGTTAGCCTAAATTAATAGAAGACAAGTTTGGGAAAAAGCATCTTCATAAACACTAACTGTTTTGATTCTGCTCTAGGTTTTTTATACCACCTGACAGTGTAAAATAACTAAAAATCTGCCCTGTCTCACTTCTAAGCAAGTAGTCAACAAACCAGTTGTCTATTGAACTGACATACTCTTCTAACACAGCTGGGTGGGGGTGACAACGTTGCCAATCTTTAAATTATGATGAAAGGCTCAGCCAATTAGCCATATTCAGGCAGTCACACAAGTGCTGTCCAGCTCACCCTTCTTAGCAGAGAGTGGGACTGAAAGTGTATGAACATTCATGAAAATAAAAAAGCAGTTGAGAATAAAAAAGGCAGAAAAGAAATGAAGAGGACATCTTTCAGGCACAGAAAACGTTGCATACAGTACTCATGTATCTAAACCTAAGCAACACATATGAAAATGAACACTCGGTGATGAATTTAATGTACTTTCCATATCTGAGTGCTTCTTTTGTCCTCTTCAACTAATCCATGTCTCCAAGGATTTATTCTTACATTTCAAGCCTACATGGAGCCTCTAACAGCTACCATGTTTTACTTTCAACCTGTTACACAGATGGTCCCTCCATACCTTTAAATCTGACATTTTTCAGTATCATATTGGTCTGAAGTTCACTCTGGGCAAGTTTTAAACCATTACCCAGTAATATACATATACACAGAATAAACACAGTAAAGTTTTAAAATCTGACATGACATCACTCAGATCTTCCAGGGTTACGAAAAAGAGCTTTTACAAGTGGGGAGAAAACATTGCTACCTTCCTACAGGTAACTGTCACTCATTTCTTCCCTGAAAGGATCCAGTGAAAGAGAAAATATTGCAATAGTGCTTTTAGGTATAGATAACTATTCTGGGAGGTGAATCAGTGTGTGTGGGTGAGACAAAATAAAGGAGAATGAAATAAAATTAAAAAAAGAAAGAAGGAAAGAAAGAAAGAAAGAAAGAAAGAAAGAAAGAAAGAAAGAAAGAAAGAAAGAAAGAAAGAAAGAAAGAAAGAAAGAAAGAAAGAAAGAAAAAAAGAAAGAAAGAAAGAAAGAAAGAAAGAAAGAAAGAAAGAAAGAAAGAAAGAAAGAAAGAAAGAAAGAAAGAAAGAAAGAAAGAAAGAAAGAAAGAAAGAAAGAAAGAAAGAAAAACAGAAAGAGAAATGCTAGCAAGTGTACTGTATAAACATATATGAAAGGTAATACTGAAGTAAATGTTTTCTGAACTTGTCTGTATAAGGCATGCATGCAACATTTCAGGGATAAGACCAGTTCAGAGCTGATGATTGGATAAATGTTTCAATTGACCTAGTTTGTGGAAGACGAATTGTCAGGCAATTCCAAACTCCATTAATGGGTTAATAATTTTAGTATGCTATTCTTTTTTGAAAAGGCTTATTTAAATGTTTATCAGTTGTGCAAAGTGGAGCAGCACTGGAGATTCGCAAGGGAGAACTGATCATTGCCTATGCATGGAAGCGTTGTAGGAAGATTAAAATAACATTGAGTATATTCTGTAAATGAAGGAGAGAACTAAAAGAAGCCTCCAGAGTCCATTATAAATTTTAATAATACATCAAGGTAATGTAACTGAATAACCGATCTCTGAGGGAAGAAACACAACATTTGGCTAATATTACAATTTAAATTATGAAAACAAAAAGAGCTTTTAGTTAATCTTGTCTTTCTGCTTTTATTCTTGAGGCTCTTTTTTATTTTCCCTGAATCCAAAACACCATGTAAACAAATAAAAGTACGGGAGAAAATAAACAGTTTGGCATCTCAGTAGATTAATTAATGCGCTTCAGCCTTGGCACCAGTAGGCGAAAATTATGTGCATAAATAATATCACTAATTAAAAAGATGCAGATTAACATGCAAATAATGTTAATGAGGATCTGCAATTCCAGAGTGGATTCGCATAACATCAACAATTTAATGGGTTGGAAGGCTTGTGTTTGCATTACATTAATAAATTTCAAAGACCTTGCATAAAAAAGTTCTGTTAGAGCCTCTGTTTCCCACTTGTGAGTTGTAAATTCTGTGGGCAGTAGCAAACGCTCATCGGCAGATGCCAAAGTCATTATCTCAAAGACTGTTGAGATGGTGCCATGTGCCAGTGTGACCAGCTGTTGGGAACTGGGCAGTAGGCACTGTACTGTGCCAATTATTCATATTATTTGGGTAGTCTTGATATTTATTTAAACTGATTAATATTTTGTGCTCTGCATCTTGATCTGGAGGGAAATCATTTTAAGCAAGCAAAGTTTTAAAAAAAAATCTTATTAGCCTTTGATGTGTCATGGATGGTTGAATGCATAATGGAATTGATTAAGCAGACACAATTTCTAACCATAGGCAAAAACAATATAAGAAGTCTTTAATGATGTCATATAATGTTAAGATAAAATATCACAGGATCAAACTCCAAATGAATCATGATAACCCAGATTTTACTGAAAAATTTGAACTTTTAGACAGCAGTATCTTTTTTTACTCTTGAACTGGGGAACACTCCTCCTAGGACACTTCTTACAGAAAGAGCAAAAGTTAAGAAAGACTAGAGCAAACTCATTTTTAAATGCCATGTAACTGTTCATTAAATTTCTTTCCTATTCTAGGATAACACCTATCCATTCCACACCCAGTCACTGTGCTATGGTTTTGAGACACCACGACACACTGGACAAAGCAACTAGTTGAAGATGGATCCTTGCTGGATTTGTCCTTGTGGTAAGTTCTGTCTGATTTAAAGGTGAAGAAAGTCTGAATAAACACTTTGCAAGAAAAAAAAAGTTGTGAGGCTAGGCAAGAAGTGTAACTCCACTGCTGCCAGAAAACTTAATGTCTAAATTAAAAAAAAAAAATGTTTACATATCTTTCCCTGAACTTGTTATGTATCAAATCTTTGTTCTATGAACATCATTTCCCTTGCAGCCCTCACTCTTGCAATAACCTCATCTTCTGCCTTCCTCATGTTTACTGGCACCATCAGTGAACATCATGCGTACTGAATGGCAGGTGGCCAGGCTGAAGAGTATGTATTGGCTGGAGTTTTCCCCTACCAACATTCCGTTCAATGCTCTTTTCTCTGTGAACATTGATTTTGGTGAAGCATATGGACATATTCAAAATAATGTTTGAAATTGTCTTTTAGCATGGCTGAGATGATTGGCAAATGTTGCAGAGTTATTGGAGAGAGAGGAGGATTCACAGCTGACAAAGCAAACGTGTGACTGAGTAGTCATTTGTTTAGGAAAGCAGGATGGAAGTGTAATCATAATCCACAGTGAGAGTGTCATAATTAAGGTACAATTACTTTGGGGTACTGTGCATTTATTCTGTAGTTTACTTCTTGATCCCTGCAGTTACTATTAATTTCAATATGCAATAAAAAATAGTGATATAAATGTAATTTAGTAAGTACAGCAGGATTCAAATTGCACACCTGTTGAAGAGAAAAAAGATAACAGGCATTTGACTTAATGTTAGTATATGCTGATATGAACAGCATATCTATCACAACAGAAATATTCTAACACAACAGAAGTACATTAAAATTTACTGTTAATGTCATAAATTACAGTATTGTAAGACTACACCAGTATTTCTAACCCTCAGGAACATCATATAACACTTCAACATGCACTGTAAAAATAGCGGATTCAAGCATATTTTATGTATTTGAAAATGCTTCATGGCTACTATGTAAATGTATTATGAGAGTATTTAACTGTCATATTGGAACAAGATAGTATTATTCAAATCCAAGTTAGTATATGGAAAACTTAGTCCTGTGTATTCACATACACACAAAAGAATCTGTCCTTATTGTAGTTTTAAATATTTATTGTAAAATTAAAAAGTAATCCTATTTTGTTCTGTAGATATTATGTGATTGAACATTAGTTTTTGGGAGATGCTGCATGTTCTTGATTAAGAAATAAATATAATGCTCAATATCAACCAATATTTATCCAAACTAATACACATACTTCAAACAAAACATTGTCAGAAGGGTTGCCAAACAGCTACATACTATGTTTAGAGACTATTCAAATATGACTAATACTAAAGCTCTCAGAAAGGCTCAGCAATATCTTCAGCCTGCTTTCACAACACAAGCATACTTGACTATGAAATTGAACAATTCATAGAATCATAGAATCATAGAATAGTTAGGGTTGGAAAGGACCTTAAGATCATCTATCTCCCACCCCCCCCACCATGGGCAGGGACACCTCACACTAAACCATATCACCCAAGGCTTCATCCAACCTGGTCTTGAACACTGCCAGGGATGGAGCATTCACAACCTTCCTGAGCAACCCATTCCAGTACCTCACCACCCTAACAGTAAAGAATTTCTTCCTTATATCCAGTCTAAACCTCTGCTGATTAAGTTTCAAACCGTTACCCCTTGTCTTATCACTACAGTCCCTAATGAATAGTCCCTCTCCAGCATCCCTGTAGGCCCTCTTCAGATACTGGAAGGCTGCTATGAGGTCTCCATGCAGCCTTCTCCAGGCTGAAGAGCCCCAACTTTCTCAGCCTGTCTTCATACGGGAGGTGCTCCAGTCCCCTGATCATCCTCGTGGCCCTCCTCTGGACTTGTTCTAACAGTTCCATGTCCTTTTTATGTTGAGGACACCAGAACTGCACACAGTACTCCAAGTGAGGCCTCACGAGAGCAGAGTAGACTGTCAGGATCACCTCCTTTGTCCTTGTGGTCACACTTCTTTTGATGCAGCCCAGGATACGGTTGGCTTTCTGGGCTGTAAGCGCATATTACTGGCTCATGTTCATTTTCTCGTTGACTAACACCCCCAAGTCCTTCTCTGCAGGACTACCATAAATTTCCTTTTTGCCCAACCTGTAGCTGTGCCTGGGATTGCTCCCACCCAGGTGTAGGACCTTGCACTTGGCATGGTTAAACTTCATAAGGTTGGCATCAGCCCACCTCACAAGTGTGTCAAGGTCCCTCTGGATGGCATTTCTTCCCTCCAGTGTATCAACTGAACCACACAGCTTGGTGTCATCGGCAAACTTGCTGAGGGCACACTCGATCCCACAATCCATGTCAGTGACAAAGATGTTAAACTAGACCGGTCCCAACACCAATCCCTGAGGGACACCACTCGTTACGGATCTCCAGCTGGACATTGAACCGTTGGCCACAACTCTTTGAGTGCGACCATCCAGACAGTTCTTTATCCACCGAGTGGTCCACCTATCAAATTGATGACACTCCAATTTAGAGACAAGGATGTCGTGTGGGACAGTGTCAAATGCTTTGCACAAGTCCAGGTAGATGACGTCAACTGCTCTACCCCTGTCCATCACTTTTGTAGCCCCACCATAGAAGGCCACCAAATTGGTCAGGCAGGATTTCCCCCTAGTAAAGCCATGCTGGCTGTCACCAAGCACCTTGTTGTTTTTCATGTGCCCTAGCATGCCTTCCAAGAGAATCTGCTCCAAGGTTTTGCCAGGCACAGAGGTGAGACTGACTGGTCTGTAGTTCACTGGGTGATCCATTTTCCCCTTCTTGAAAATGGGGGTTATATATCCCTTTTACCAGTCATCAGGAACTTCATCTGACTGCCATGATTCTTCAAATATGATGGCCAGTGGCTTTGCAACTTCATTTGCCAGCTCCTTCAGGACCCGTGGATGGATTTCATCAGGGCCCATGGACTTGTGTACATTCAGCTTCTTAAGATGGTCTCAAACCAGATCCTCTCGTACAGTGGGCCCAAGGTCTAGGTTTTCACAGTCCCTGCGTCCGCCTTCCAAGACTTGGGTGGTGTGGTCAGAGCCTTTGTCAGTGAAGACCAACGCAAAGAAGCCATTCAGAACCTCAGCCTTCTCCAAGTCCTGTGTAGCCAGTTCTCCCGAAAGCTTCCAGAGGGGGCCTACATTGTCCTTAGCCTGTTTTTAGCTGCTACATGCCTATAAAATCCCTTCCTATTATCTTTAACATCCCTTGCCAAGTTTAGCTCCAATTGGGCCTTAGCTTTCCTAACTTGGTCCCTAACTACCCTGACAACATCCCTGTATTCATCCCAGGCCACCTGTCCTTGTTTCCATCTTTTATAAGCCTCTTTTTTCCTGTGAATTTTTCTCAGCAGCTCCTTATCCATCCAAGGAGGTCTCCTGGCCCTCCTGCTGCACGTCCTTCTAGTCGGGATGCAACACTCCTGAGCTTGTAGCAGGTGATCCCTGAATGTTAACCAAGAGTCTTGAGCCCCCCTGCACTCTAGGGCTATATCCCATGGAACCTTGCTAAGCATGTTCCTGAAGAGGCCAAAATCTGCTCTCTTGAAGTCCAGGGTAGTGAGCTTGCTGCATGCTCTTCTCACTGTCTTGAGGACCTCGAATTTGACCATCTCGTGATCACTGTATCCAAGACTTCCCTGGAGAGTCACATTTCCAACGAGCCCTTCCCTGTTGGTGAGCACGAGGTCAAGCAGGGCACCTCTCCTCGTCGGCTCCTCTATTGCTTGCAGAAGGAAATTTTCTTCCACACAATCGAGAAACCTCCTGGATTGCTTGTGCCGGGCCGTACCGTCACCCCAACAGATGTCAGGGTGTTTGAAGTCCCCCATGAGAACAAGGGCTCGTGAGCGTGAGGCTGTTCCTATCTGTCTATACAGTGCTACATCCACAGATTCCTCTTGATCAGGCGATCTGTAACATATCTCCACAGTAATGTGTCCCATCAACGATTTCCCCTTAACCTTGACCCACAAACTTTCTGTTAACTGATCACCTGTCCCCAGACAGAGTTCCCTACTCTCCAGCCCATCCCTAAAATAAAGGGCAACTCCCCCTCCCCTCCTACCGGGCCTGTGTTTTCTAAAAAGCCTGTAACCTTCTATTCCAACACTCCAGTCATAGGAGCCATCCCACCATGTTTCTGTGATGCCTATTATATCATAGCCCTGTAGATGTGCCCACATCTCTAATTCCTCTTGTTTATTCCCCATGTTACGGGCATTTATGTAGAGGCATCTGATCCGAGCTCCAAATGAAGCCAGCTCATTGGCTGGAGTGGCTAGGATATCCCTACATTGCTCAGAGTATTTATTATAGGTGCTGGCAACTGACTGGGTGTGTTGGGATGGAATGATGCTCCCCTCCGCCAACACAACTAGTTTAAATCATCCTTGACAAGTCTTGCAAGCCTCCCAGCAAAACCACTCTTCCCTTTCTTTATCAGACCAGTTCCACCAGCCCCCAGTAGGCCTGGCCTACAAATGTGGGCCCCATGTTCAAGACACCCAAACCCTTGACTATGACTCCACCCTTTTAACCATTTATTAACCTGTCCAATCCTCCTTGCCTTTGGAAGGTCCTCCCCTGTGTCTTGGAGAATTGTCGAAAAGACTATCTGAGCTTCAGAGCCCCTAACCACCTCTCCCAGAGCTCTGTAGTCCTTCTTTATACTCCTCGGGCTACTACTATCTATATCCCTAGCACCCACATGTATCACTAGAAGCAGCTAATAGTCCATGGGACTTACTAGAGCAGGCAGCCTCTCTGCAACATCCCTAATCCGTGCCCCAGGTAGGCAACACACCTCCCTTGCAACTGGGTCAGGCTGACAGATGAGCGCTTCTGTCCCTTTCAAGGCAGAGTCCCCTCCTACTACAACCCGCCGCTTTTTCCTGGCGGCACCAGTAGAGATCTTCTGTACCAGTGCACCAGCCGACTGTTCCTGATGCAAGTGCATTTCCTCATCAGCCCCCTGCAGGACAGCAAAGCGGTTCTGGGTGGGTACAGCAGATTTAGGAGGCAGCCCCTTGCTTTTAGTTGCTCTCTTCCTCCTTTCATTGTTTTTTTTTTTTTTTGTTACTAATTCCCAGCTTCCCTGATCAACAGCCTCCTTCTTTCCTCCATGAGTTAGAGGGGAAGCTTGAGGCCCCTGCGCTGTTTGGTCCTGGAGCAAGCAGTCCTGCTTCCTCTCAGCTTCCCTGACATCCTGCAGCTTACTGACAGCATCCTGTAGCTCAGCCACCTGCTGGAGGAGGACCTCCATCAGGGAGCAGCGAGCGCAGCCCTGCCCATTCTGCACCTTTCCCTCACAAGACCAGTGCAGGCACTCTCCACACTCCAAGCTCTGCATTGCAGCCTCCCCACTTACTGGCTCTGTCTGGGTGCCTACGCTGACCACCACTGGGGCGGCCAAGGCAGAGCTCCCAGACTGGACCCTGATCATACGGCGAGTGCTCACCATCCCGCTCACCTGCCTGAGTGAACTGCCGCGCGAACTGCCTTGACCTGCTCTGTTTGCCCACTGTTTGCCGCGCTCCCTGGGTAGGTTTTTAACCACTCACAGTTGGTGCCACTCCTCCTGTCTCCGCCCCCGGCGAGTCAGCTCCTCGCAGTAGCTGAGATGCCGGCTCTTGGGCAAGTCCTGTCGAGGACTTGAGGCTCCCTCCTCAGTAGCTCTTGTCGCTCTGTGGTGAGGCTCCTGGACGCTTATCTCCCCCCGCTCCACTCAGGTGTTACAGGCATCCTCTCTCAAGCTACTCCCCTCAGCAATACATAAGCAATAGGAATAAATCTATAAACATTAAATATTAATCTCTATAAAATGAATCCTTCTTATATATATAGATTAGAGTTCCTATTAAAACCATGTCTGGCATAGAATGACAGAATGGATGAAAGGGTAGGTCTAAGCCATTTTTCTCCTGATCCTGTGGCAGAACAGGTTCAAATATGACTGAAATATTGATTAAATCTTCCAAGTAACTGCTTGGATTTATCTAGGTAGGACTGCTTTCCTAGCATCCATTAGCCAAGAACTGCAACGTTTTGGATTTCTGTGCTCATTCTTCTTCACGCACTACATAATTATGCAGAACAGTGGTTGAAGAAATGCAGAAAGTCTTACAGTATTAAGTAAAACTCAGTGTTAATAAACATAATCTAGATGGATGAAAATGCTATTTTATTTATACCTGCATTCAGCTATTGTCATTTCAGAAAGCAGTATATAGATCAGTCTCTAAAACTGAAAACTAAACTTTCATCAGCCGTTAAAAAAGCAAACATAATTCTTAGGAAATAAAGTGAAAATAAAGAGATCATGATCATAACACTAGAAAAATGAATTCCACAGTTCCAGTCATCAAGTTTCAATATAATCATATAAAAACTAGAGAAGCTACAGAGGATACAGAAGTCCCATAATTCCTATAAAATGAGAAGAAAAATAAAGTAGGGAAAAAATTGTTAAATTGAGATGAGAGAATTTTATAATCTGAAAGCCATGAAGGTGATGAATAACTTATTCCTTCTGATAAGCACAAGATTTTGTATGTAAGCAGGGACATAATGTAAGTCTATTATGCTAAGGTACTGAGCAACTTAAGCAACCAATTGTCACATTTTAAGTTTGATATTTTAGGCAATAGATCCTTTTATTAACAATAAAATATAGAATATAGAACATAAACCATAGACTACTGAATGTAATATGCAATGTATAAATTTGAGGGTTGTTTTCCATGACTACGCAGTACTTATATCATAGAGTTATGAAAACAGGACTAAAGAGGCCCTGAGAGTTCACAACTTTTTGTGAAAGCAGAGGAAATTATATCTTGTCTTATTCTTTGCACGGATTTTCTTACCAGCAGTGAGAAACCTCCAGAGATCTGTTTCAGTGCCTTATTAGAACTGAATGTTTTCCTGGTGTCTAACCTAAATCTACCTTGCCATGATTTATTTCCATTGCTGTGTGTCTATCTATGAGGCACGAGTTTATTCTTTTTATATCTATACTTCAACATAGGTGAATACCTGTCATATCTCCCCTTGGTTTCCTTTTTCTAGACTGAACAGTTCTGACACTTTCAGTACCTTTGCTGTCCACTGCCTCAAAAGAAAACAAATATGAAGGGTTTAGAAGGGCACAAAAAGTCTCTTCTCTTTGCCCAGTCAGAGCAATGATCAGACACAACTTTACTCTTTACATCTCTAAATCACAGGGACTGCCATGCTTCAGCACTTCCTCTGTGACAGGCAGTTCTGGGAGGCAACAGAGCCGCTCTTTCCCCCAGGAGAAACTCAGTAGTTAGAGTAGAAAATGTAACTAAATGGGTCTTATTGCTAAAGGTCCCTCCTGTTTTGATTAAAACACTAGGGGCTGACAGGTTTTTTTCTGTGGTAGAGATCATACAGTTACTTTCAATAGAGTAACTGTATACAGAGACTCTGTACAGATACTTCAACCACCAGAAAGAGAAAAAAAAAAAACAACAACAAAACCAAACCAACCTAACACTTATTTCTGGATGCTGGTTAGTCATCACTAATGAGACTAATAGACTTGCTGTACCCTGCTACATGAGCAATTACCTCCTTTGCTTGCCCTCCACCAGTCAAACCATCCAGCTTAGACTGTCACTTAATACCCATCCCTGCACATTCATTTGAAATGAGCCTATATAAAGATCACTGTGAATGTCATATTATTTTATACAGTAGCATGGTTCCCACAAGAGGGACTGAACATTTCTAATCTAGGTGAATATTTGGGTTTTACCTTCCTCAGTCTTGGAATACCTGCATTACAAGTGAGATTTCCACCCCCCTCCATGACCCTGAAAGCTGGCTGGTCGAAAGCTGGCCATGAATTTTTGGAGGGATGGGTGGATTAGAAGGATAGATAGACAGATAAATATGATCATACACATATGAATATACATACATGGGTAGATCCAAGTACACACGCATGACATACACTGTATGTATGTATAACACAGAGGAGTAAGACAAGTTGGGTTATATTGGATGTTCTTTAGTTTCAGCTCCTTAGGGTCTCAGAAAGGAAGGCAGACATTACTTTTCCTTGCGGTTGGATCTCAAATGAAATTAGAGGTTTGCTTGCTAAACTGCTTATTCTAAGGCAGTTCTGGCATGTAAGGGAGGATTACAGGTGCTGGTATGTCAGTTATGAGGTGTCTCTATTGAGTGCAGGTGCACCAAGTGTGCTTCCCAAGTAACCATTAAATGTGATGGAGCCCTGCTGTCCTGGATACGGCTGAACACATGCCTCCCGACAGGAAGCAGTGACTGAATTCCCTATTTCACTTTGCTTGCAGTTGCAGCTTTTGTCTATATCTCAACCAACAAGATTTCACACATTTTCCCTTCTGGCTCCCTCTCCATCCCACTGCGGAGGAGTGAGCAAGAGGCTGGGTTGATCTGAGACAGGGAAATGCCAGTCTTGTTGCTACAGAGAGGGTTAATAGAAGATTCCACATGTCTTTTGATGTCTCAACTGTCCAAAAGAAAACGGAGTAGAGGTAAATAAAGGAATACAAAAATAGGGAAAACTGAAAGAGCAAACTGTTTGCCCCATTTTATTTTAAAATATTTTTATATACACATACAAAGCTTATTAAGCCTGAATCTTTTGTATGCAATTATGTATTACACTATAAACAAATATAAACAGAAGAAATTATAACTGCAAGCTCCCTTTCCTCCTCCCTGGGAAACTTAAAGTTCTGATTCCTCTCAATGCATTAACACAAATCCCACAATAGCCATTTAGATCAATTTTAGGCCATTTGGAATAAAGCTGAACATGGTGCTCCATAGAAAAACTCCTACCGAACAAGCCTAATTCAGACTGGAGTTTTTTCAAGGTACTTACTTCTGTCTTCAGAAAACAATCTTAGGAGTTCCTAGTAGATTTTAGTAGCTTCTTGGGAACAAAATTGAATAAGTCAGCAAGGAACTATGAGACTAATGAAGGAAAAAGTTGGAGCAGCCAAGAGGGAATAGTACCTTTAATAAATCTTTGATATTTTTAGGTCACTTTTTCTGTCTTTTGGGTATACTCTTCCCATATTCTGTTTCCAAAAATCTAAATTACTTCTATTTCAGTATTTATTTCTCAATTTGTGGGCCTGTATAGAATGACACATGTAAAGGGAAGAGGTAATTTCCTAACTGATAAATCATCATGGATACAAAATCGCTGCAAATGAATGGGGAGCAGAGATATTCATGGGCTTTTAAAATCAGAAATCAGAGCAAACAGATCAGGAGAGCTTTGTTTATTGTTTGTATTTTAGGAAAGAATTGGGTTGGATTTAGGAGGCTTTGATCTAGGCCCATTATCTGAGTTGTAATTCTGTCAAGAATAGAATTCTAAGATACATCCCCTAGAGCAGATTTTGAGGTGGAAGCACTGTGAGAACGTTTCTGCAGTTTGTCTACATATATCTACCCTACCCAAGAGCTGGAAAATCATAGTCTGGATAGTCTGAATAATGGCCGAATATATGGGAGATAATTTTGCCATTTCCTATTTAAAGGGAAAAAAATAAAACCTACCCAACAACCTTTTCTTCCTATTCTGATTTTTTTTCTCTTTTTTTCTCACTTTTAAACATGATGAGCACGCATTTTAAAGACAAATTTTCCCAGATTTTTTATTAGAAAACTCACTTGAAAGTATCTCCTCAGTAGCCCTCACAATGTTCCTAATAACAAGGTCTAAATCCTACACAAGTATGTTGATAACTAGTTAACTGTATTATTTTGCAAAGCCAAGACTGGCTTTCTGCTTATTTCTTGCACCTTAGTTCTGTTGTGAGAAAGCTAAATGGTGCTGAAGGCAGTGCAATCACTTTCTTAAGCGAGCGGGACAAACCACATGTGTCCCAAGCTCACAGAATCCGTGCAAGGACCACCCTGTCTGAAGTTCAAGGCACAAGGACTTGATGGGATGGATCCTTACTGCATTCACAGGTAGGACTGCATTCCTTGTAGGAAGATAAGGGAAGATGAGAAATACTGTGAGCAGCCCCAGAAATAACAGAACAAGCTCCCTCCTTCCTTCTCTCTTCCTCTTTTCAGTGTGAGCTGTTTTGTGTGCATGCACTCATACTGAGAAGAAGCCAGGCTACAGAGGGATCTAGAGTTATTTTACTGAAGTCTTTTGCTTGTTCCTGAAGTCTGGAAATTTCTTGGGAATCCTCATGTCCTGGGAAGCCATAGTGCTACCTCTGCAAAACTGTGTGACTACAACACTGGGGAGTCACTGGTGGTCTGTGCTGTACTACATGAGGCTGGTTCAGGCTCCATGAGGGCAGGGACTTTTCTGAGTACTAGCATTTGATGTTCACCAATATCACTGGAATCAGGCTATGTAAAATTTACAAGAGTTCATCTTTGCTCTCATCTAAGTAGGAAATGAGTGGAATGCATAAAAATACTAAATGTTCTCATGTCCAATTTCACAAATACCATTGTAAATCACATCACAGACTCCACTGCTTTCAATACAATGGAGACTTCTTTGCTTCCACAGCCCCATACACTGTATCAATAAGAAACCTGGCTGATCTTTTTTCCTTTCCAATCATTTCTAATTATATCTGTATCACACTAAACGATGTTGCTTACTTTTGTACACAGAAAGGTGCTATATTCAAATACTTCTTGCAGTTACTGACAAATGTTAAATAAGACAGGATAAAATTCAGACAAAACAGACATGAAAAAAAAGGTTAATGTTAAGGAAGAAAATTATTAGAGTCAGGATATGCTGTAATTGAGGCTCCTTAAGAGTGAGATGATGAAATAAGCTCCAGAGAGAAAACACAAGAAATTTAATTTTTATGGTAGTGACATATCATCACTAGTTGTCATGTGGGAGAAAACTGGTTTAGTTGAATAAAACATAATTTATGCTTGTTTTTTATTATGGAAAAGCAATAGAGGCACTGTGTTAATATTGTCTTACCAAGTTCATATTAACATGATGTTTAAATACTTATTTCTTTCAGATACCCTTGAAAAGGCAATGAACAAATGCAGAATGTTAAGTGCTATTTCAATGTGTTTATGGGAGCTCTTTGAAAAATAAATTGATTCAGAAAGAATAACAGATTGCTTAAAAATTTCCTGGTTGTTAAGTGCCAGCTGCTTTTTGTGTTCTCATTTCTAGAGTTTAGTTATACATCCATGGCATGAGACCATTTGAAAGTGTTTTAGCCATGGTAGAAACTACACATTTAGAGATGAACACATTAAATCTGATGACATATTTGCTGCAGAATGAATACTATCATTCATTTTGTGGTTAAAAAGAAAGGAAGGATCCAGACACTCACTGAGTCCGTGTGTAGCCTTGGGAAATGTTGAACTCGGGAGTTCAAATGTCACTTCTTCTAACTGCAATTCCCATGCAATTCATTGCCCTTCTTATTGACTTAGGCCTTGTGCCCTAAAGTAGATGACATTTAGGAAAGAGCTTCCTTTTCCCCTCCATTTAAAAAAAATAACAACAAACAAAATCCTGATAGCCAGCATCTCATGGAGGTCCAGTCTAAGTCCTAACTTTCTAATACATTATTTCCACTCTTAGACCCTATGAGACATTCACTTATAGAGCTAGCAAACCAGGTTTTGTTCTCCCTTTAACGAGATCAAGAGGTAAAATCCAACATTTCTCTTCAAGTGTGATTTGGTTCACCAGAAGTCATTTGCCTTTTCCATTTTCCAACAGATAACAGAAAGCAATATGTATATCAGCTACAACAGATATGCATCCTAATGCAGATTTCTTTGTATTAATCTTAGCACACTAAACCCAGGAACTCAGGAACTTTCTAAAGACATGAAGTGTTTGTCAGGAGCATGCATTGATCTGCAGATAATAAAAATAAAAAGCAATTAAATCAAAGAAATTATGACTGTGGGTTTGTCTGTGTGCACTTAAAGTTTTGGCACATATGCTTTCCACCTGTGAAAATTTTTATTAATTCGTCATGTGCATGTACATTGATATATACATATATCTTATATGTATATGCACATCTTATACAAAGATATACATACAGTGGTCCAACTAGTAGCAAGAGCTGACCAGAAGAACGAAAAGAAGCTTTTTTCAGATTTTGAGATATATTTTTGCCCCACAATGGGTTTTTAGTATTTTCAAAAAAAAAAAAAAGTTAATTTACAAGTAATAGCCCAAGCTCTTAGATTTATGAGGGATAAATGAGGAGCATGAAATGTAGACAGTTTTTGGAGTTAGGTTTAATTTAGGGAATAAACCCCTTTTTTAATTTTTTTCTTACTTTCTAGATCAATGCCTGTATTAATGGCTTCTCTCACTCCTTTTTGCTTAATAAGAATTTTTTTAAGTGGCTATATTTTTGCTTCCACAATACTTCAGGAAAATATGCTAATTACTACTCTGCTACTAAAATAGCAGTTTTAGAAAGAATGAATGAAATCTCTTCTCCTTTTTCTTAGATGATAGAGTTATCTTCCATTTATATCAAAGTTTCTTTGGTTTGGTTTCCATGTAGATTGCTGGGGTTTCATGCAGGTTGGCATGATTTATTGGAAACTGTTGGCACCTTCAGTACAAAATGGGCAGTCCTGGAACACATTGAAACTTCTGATCTGGAAGTTGCATGTACATTTCCTGTTCATTTCCACCTATGATAATATTATACATTATTGCTATAAATATATATCACATTAATTATTACATTCTTAAATATTACATCCCAAGGAACAATTCTGAACTGCTCTGTGTAAATTCCTAACACAAGAACCAAGACATGTATAGACAAAATACAAAAATATGATATTTTTTTGAGCTTGAAAAAAATCTTTGTAAGATAGATATGACCATGCCATTCATTTAACTTTTAATTCTGAAAAATTTACTCAGTATTCTAGTCAAATGTCAAATTGACATATTCAGCCTGTTCTGATGAGTTCTTAATAGGATGGTACTATATTTCATTAATATTATCTATTATGTATCTCACAGGACACAAAAATGTGGATCTTCTCAGCAAGAATTCTGTGTTATCATCTGTTTTTGTAAGTAATCAAGTTTAATCTCTCACCATCTTAAAATCTCTTTATCTGTTTTTCTTTATCTTTCTGGTAACCACAACCTTTACCTTCTCATCTGGGACAGTCATAATTTGTAGAAGGTTAAGTTTCAGTCTTTTTATGGTCAATGACAAACTCTGCACATGTGTTTTTCTTTTTCCTTTTACATAAAACCATAGAATAGTTAGGATTGGAAAGGACCTCAAGATCATCTAGTTCCAACCCCTCTGCCATGGGCAGGGACACTTCACACTAAACCATATCGCCCAAGGCTTCATCCAACCTGGATGACTACATCAGTCAGTCTTTCTGAAGACTCTGGAACAACCACTCTAAAACAGTCTGTGGTAGTGTGATTTTTTATTTATATATCTAATGAAACCTATTTTATAACAATTATTCTGATTTAATTTAAATAACTCCCTATCTGCTATCCTGCTAGGGATGGTCAAGGGGAATTGCTATACACTTTACTATTAATTGTAAATCTGTGGTCAGTTAAAACACACAATAACATGTCTTGGCAACCGCATTTTTTTCTCTTTTGCACCTATGTTCTTCTCTCAGTATGTTTTATCACTCCTTCCACACAGTGATAGATAAATATACTCTCTTTAAGTACAGTTCGAAACCTTAAAGGATTACATTTGCAAGTGATTGAAGCAAGAAACATTTGCAGTGACCAAAACTGTTCAAAAGGACTACAAAAAAAAGTAAGGCTAGGAAAAATGTAACAGTGTGTTAGGCAACAGAATGCAGAATTATTTTATTTTCTTTATAATTATTCTCAAAGAGAAGAAAATGGAAAAAAAAATGTTAGTCAACCACAAAAATGGGAAAGAGGTTTAAAAGGGTTCTTAACCAATTTTCTTGGCTTATATAACTTACCTGGCACTGCATCACAATGTGATTTTGTCTACCTGGATATATCTGTGTACTTGTACATTAACTGATACATACACATAAGTACGTATGATCACTCCATGTTCTGTGAATTAGTCACTGCTAGAAGGATAAAATGTATTCTATTAGGCATTGTAGACTAAAAAATCAAAGAACTGGGGGTTGGAACTAAGTGAGCTTTAACTCCCAACCCAAACCGTTCTATGATTCTATGATTCTATGAATCCAGAAGAAGAAATTATTTTGACTTTGTGAAGGAGAGGTGTCAAAGGATGCATCATGAATCAAAAAGTGTTTCTTAGTCCGTGCCAATGGATTTGCCATTCTTTTGTTAAACATCAACTATTGTTTTGCTAATGATTCACAATACTTACTGTAAGTTTGGCATTAGGCAACCTAATAAATAAAGCAAAAGATGTGTTAGAAATTACAAACAGTAATAGAAATGGAAGTCCTGAAAATACTTGAATGATAGTATCTTTAGACATCATTTGTTCTTTACTGCAATAATTAAAATTATACAAAAGAAATAAAATAAAAAAAGATCAGAATGGTTCTGCTCTTTAAATAAACTGCCATTATAGACTGAGAATGGCTCTTTTCTGAAATGCAAGATTCTGCAGATCAATTTTTCAATGGAGGTGAAATTAGAGACATGAAGCTTGGCTATTTAATTAGTGCAATTTGGTTTATATACAATAATAAATAAACACACTCTAGTTCATGTGCTCCATTAGGTATCCTTACTGTCTAGTTAGAAAAAGAAAAAAAATCTTCCAGTGCTTCAAAGAGTTGTTTACTGTGGAGGTGTTTTAACTGATAAATTTAGCACTGATGGGAAAGCAGGAGCCTGTTATGGCTTTTATGAACTTGATGACCAAATATGAAGTCACCATTGAATTAAACTATTTGCAAAATGAAAGCCGTGCAAAGGCTTTAAGCAGATGATGTTGGAGATGACAACAGTGTGCATAGGCATGACGAATCGCAGAGTAGATTCCAGCAGAAATGTCTTCACATATAAGTCCATGTAAATTGGCATCACAATCTGAAAATCAAAACTAACCCAAAAGTTTTGCAGAATATAGAACAATGATAACATAAAGTGATCTTCTTAATGAAAACCATTTCTGCCAGGCCAGACCCACAGCTCAGCAAAAAACATATAAACACCAACATATCACCTTGGCATAATCTTGGCCCCAGACACCTTTGCAATCTTCGTCCTAAAAACAGGTTCTTATTAATGTGTGCTTATACACATTTATGTGCCTTCAGAGAAAGCTAGTGACATAAGCAACCTCTTCTGCTCAAGTTCTGAGAAATTGTTCCCAGATAGAGTTTGCTAGGGGAAGTTATATAAAAGCTGGTTTTGCCAAAACTCCTTTTCCAATAAAGGATATCATTACTAATCCAGCATTTCTTCTAAGACTGAACATTTGTTGACCAAAACCCATATACCTGTTTAATTCAGTGACAGCTTTCTTCACAGAAATAATGAAGGAGAAAAGAGATAAGACTAATACCTTATGTCATTAATTTCTCTAATTACATTTTCATATCTATTTTAAAGAATAAAGAGTTGCTAAATGTTAGAAAAATCAAAATTTACAAGTTTCTCTGACATAGATCAAGTGATTTCAATGCAAGGCTTTTTGTATATAATAGGAATAGTAAACGTAAGGTCCAAGTGATTATTTTTAAAACAAGCAAAGCTTGGCATAACTAGAAATTAAAGACAAATATACAGCAATGATTTGAAACACTAGGAAACAAAGTAGAGAGAGAAAAAGCGTGAATGGTGGTGCATAAGTATATAAATGAATTTGCAGAGTAAGTTAAATGCAAAACTAACAGTGAATTATAATTGAAGTATAAGGAACATCCTATTGAAAGTCAACATTTGCTCTGTGCTGTTTGGAATACTACACTGGGCTCTGGGCATCTCCATACCTTGAAGATGTTGACAAATTAGAGGGAATGCAGAAGTGAGCAGCAAAAATAGTGGAAAGAAGAACTGATTTGTAAGAAAAGATTGTCTCATTAGGGCCCAAGTATTTGGAGTGCAAAATTAAATGTGTATCCAGATCAGGGAGTGAAATTTATTTTTTTAAACTTTTAGAAATTTATATAAAAACCTAGACTTGTATGAAAATAAGTACAGCTTCTCTGAAGATCACTGAGGCTTTTCTTTTTTTTTTTCTTTTTCAAACTTAGGAAAAACTGTTTTTACACTACAGGTCAGCCTTTTACATGAACATGATATTGCAGTCCTCAGCTGCCATCCTGTGTAATCTTTTTTTAACAGTCACAATCAGGCAAAGTTATTAAAGGCCAGCTAGGACTGCTGGCAACTACCACTGATTTGCTTTGCTAATGCTTCCTTTTTTTAAAAAACTCAAATGATATAATCCTTTGCTAAAAAACACAACTCCCGAGAATATTTTTTCCTATTTTTACGCATGCAATATCAGTGATAATTTCTTTTTTTACCAAACAGGAAATAAGCTGTAATATTTTTAGATTTTTTTTTATTTTATTTTTTTAAAACTAAATCCTTGTTTTCTAGTCATTACCTCTTGCAACATGGTATTTTCAGGAAAATACCTGCTAGAAAGTTTAGACATGGTAGTGCAGCTGTAAGCTTCTGGGGACATCCAGGTTGTATTATGCTTGGCTTGGAATAAGCAACTCCTGCTAGATTCAGCAAAAATAAAGCACAATGACCTCTTCAACTGGGCATTTCAGCAGCTGGTCTATAACTTAAGCAGAGTTTTGCTTTACGCTTTCAAAACTGTCCTGGGGATTAAATAGACAACATATAAAAATATGACAGGACGATGATGGATTATGGGTCATAAGTCTCATTTCAGCCATACAAATAAAACATCATGCTTGTGTGTTATGATAATACATTTAATGGACAGAAATTAGCAGATGTTGATTGCATGCTAGCACGCACAGCATACCAAAAATCACAGAGGAATGCTTAAAAGATTGTAAAGAGGCTGTACCATTGAATGCCTGTAAAGCAGAGTTAAAGTAGCAAAACCACAGGAAAGACAGTTTGGTAGTTGTCTGTCTTTCTTTTAATCGTTCTTCTTTGCCAAATGCAGTCATTAAAATGTAACAACAATTGTATGCATTTTAGTTTAAAATTAATGGTAATGCTTTCTATGCCCCTTCCTATATAATACTTTATAACTGTCAAAACACATGGTTGTGACAGACTTTTAAAACAAAACTTCAAGATAAACTTAGGGAAAAATTATGAATGAAAATTTGTAGTTCAGTGTCATTCAGAATTCTATAAATTATTCAATATAACATATAAAAGCACCAAGATTTGTGCTCCAAGTTACAACTTGGAGTAAGCTTTTATACATAATACATGTATGCACACAAAGAGAAACGAAGTTTCCTATGAGAACTACTTCTTTAAAGATTTGGATGTGAAAGCTAGATTTAGCTCTTTAAAAGAAAAATTTGTGTGTACAGTACGTGTTGAAATCCACCTTAACCCTTTTTCCCAGTCAAGTAATGTTTATTTTCAAGAGCCTATGAATCTTGTCAATTTTAGAATTCTATCATCATTCACTGAATTTTAAAATTCACTGTTTTCATATGGGGCCACATGCAGTAAATTTTGTCCTTGGCCAAACCCAGAATCAGTGGCAAAACTAATGGGTGTGCTCTCTGTTTTCATTAACAGATTGATGAGATCTGGATATAAGCTTTTTCTTTACTGTTTGGCCTCTTCCCAATCATATAACTAGACCATCTGTATAAGCATTATCTGACATAGATTCATTTCAAAGTGGATTTAGAAATGTAGTCCAATTAAATCAGATGATCATGAGCTAATATATGTAGCAAAGATTGTTTTGTAGATGTACATATTATATTGAATTTGCAAATACTTTACTGGAAATATAGGAATTGTAAGAAAAAATATACCAATTATTGTAATGTAAAATAAAGATCCTACATGTCTGTGTTGTTGATTTTATCACTGTGCATGCCTCATAGTGAATTCCAGACCACAGTAGGGTGTGTGCTGAGGTGTTAATAGCCTAGTTTAGATTTGCCCTTGTTCTAATTTTTTTTTCATGGCCATGGCTATGGTAGGCTTGACTTATTGTGTAAAAAGGGCACGTGACAGATGAGAAGTCCATGAATGATCACTGCATGTACACACTGCAACATGAAGGCCTATTCTAACACTTCTGCTACACAATTTAAAACAAAACTAAGGAAAACAGATGGTGACTGTCTATCTCCATTAATTCTTATAGCTGCTTTCAATGGTGGATCAACATGAAGTGAGTTTCTCAAAGCGTCAGCTGTAAGAATGATACTAGATGTTTATTATCAGTGGAGATTTTAATATTTTTTTTAAAGTTTCTTGCAAAAAAATTCTGAATCACAGACAACCCAAAATTATGACTTTTGAGCTATATATTTTGCTTTCAGACACTAACATGAATCTTCTCCCAGTGTCCTCAGTGAAACAATTCATCAGAAAGAATAAGGACATGCTATGGTGGTACTGTTGTTTATTTAAGATAGCAGACATAAGTTATAGGAATAGGCAAATGTTTCAGGTCTGCCAGTGTTTACATCTTCGAGTACTTTGGTAATACCACATACCTTTAGAGATGCATTTTATTTATTTGCTGTATCTGCAAATTATACCCACCCATTATAAAATGATCTTATGTAAAACTGGAAATATTGCAGTAATTTTTCTTAAAATATGAACAGTGATTATGGGAGTCTTAGCCTATATTAGCTATATTAGCACCATAGTTTCTCTTATCTGCAAAATCATAGGCACTATGGAAAGTCTGGATAGGAATTAGTTGTCCATTTACTTTTTCAACCCAAGTACAGGAATCTATGCAATGAAATGAAGAGGGCCCATGTTCAACACACAAAGGGATGTGCAATAACTGATAGATATGTGGAAATCCTTGCCAAAGGAAATTGTGGGTACCTAAGGTTTACAAGATTCCAAGGACTTGAAGTCCACTCTGGAGAAACAGCATATCCTTCTCATTCTTGATCCTACTTTTGTGAAGACTGGTCATCTTTGGTCATTGGTGGAGAGAGAATTCTCCTTCAGGAAAGCTTCTGATCTGGTTTGGTACAGCCATTCTTTAAACAATTTCTCAAACAATTTAAACATATTTTTCGTTTAGTCTAGATTATTTCCTTAATGTCGTGCTTTTTTTCTGTATTAGAATAATCATGGAAGAAAAATTTTCAGTTCCCAGAATTTTCTGTTCATTGTGGTAACAAGTTAAAGTGTATGGCTTGCTGTTCTTTGGAGAATTTCTGGGCATTATAAGAGTTTATGATAGACACTGAGATGAAGTATATTCAGCCTGATGCTCTGTGCCTTTACTCAAAATTTCTTTTTACAGATTTGCTGCTGATGCATCTATTTCAAAGTAGCTATTTGCACAGAAGAAAAATGTTGTAAATACCCACAAACACTGTAATATGTAAATAAAATCTGACTGAAAATACAATTGTGAAATTTTAATGAAGTTATAGGTATTTTGTACTATGCTATATGGTAATTTGAAATTTGTTATCTTTACATGATGGATTCCTAAGATTAAAACTATTAGAGTGGTGTTTAAACCTTTAAGAATTACAAGTAAAGAAGAAAAAATCTATTAAATGTCATAAGCATTCAAAATCTTCTCTAGATTTTAATTCCTTGAGTCATTTTTATTATGGAAGTCAGACCAAAAGACACACACTATGCTGTATCTCACAGTTGACAATACAGTGCCATCAAAATCATAATTGTTAAAAAAAAAGAAAGATTAAACATCTTACTCTACAAGTAATACATAATGTCATATACCTATTACTAAGATGGCCCATCTTCTATGACCAAAGAGAATAACCTGATTTGAACTAGTAGGACTGAATAGAATTGTTAAACAATCCTTTGCATTTTAAGCAACATTTAATTAGAAACACACTTTAACCACCAAAATGATAAAAATCCAAGAGATTAAAATTTGAGTGTCAATTATCATAAAATTCATCATTGTAATTCTTATTAAAACTCAGTGTTTAGATAGGTAATGATTTTATAATATGGCAATTTGCATAAGGAGCCCTGAGATGGCTTATTATTTCGATCCTACACAATTACAATTCTAGCTCCATACATCAGAGCTCTTAGCAATGTAAAATCACTGTGCTAATTAATAAGCCATTTACTGACTGCAGCTAGTTATGGTGGTCCTGCAGCTGACCTTACGGAAGATGAGCCATCTCTGAAGTGCCTGTGTGTAACTACAAACATAATGATGTGCCAGGAGGGAATCATTAAAAATAATTTACACAAGCCTTCATTTACAAGATCTTTTGATAGCATGCTTCCCCGGTGTTTAGATCCACAGTGCAACCCCTACCATTTGGAAAGTGCCAAGCAGGAGAGTGAACGAGGATACCTAAGTGGTTAATTAAGAGCCATTCGGAAGCCACAAGAGCCTCCTGAAAAATCCCTCTGATGTCTGCTGTGTCAAATGTCTCTCACAGGCAAAACCACAAGAGGTAGCTGCCATAGCAGGCTAATTACTGGGGACCAGGAGCAGCTGAGAATGGCCTGTCACTGAGTGCTTACTGTGAGCACCCAAGCCCAGGACTAAGAGTGTGCTTTTGTGTCATTGGACTTGAGAGAAACAGTGGAAATGAGACACTGTGATAATCAGAAGAGATTGAAATAGCCATAAAAGTGTGAAGTTGTAGATTAAATTGCTCACTTGTGCTTTTTGATGTATTTTGTAACTTTTTACACTTTGCTGTTATTCCACTTCCAACATGTGTTTTTTTAAGACTTTCATTTTTGAATGCTTTTAAGAAAACAATAACTTACAAAGGCTTTATAGTGATGCATAGAGATTTCAAAACATTAAAGATAATTTTTATGACATAAAAATAATTTCAAACTACATAAAAAGAGCAAAAGATTTTTTTTTTAGAAAACACATTTAATAACGCTACGAGACTGCAGAAGAAAATATGAATATACACACAAAGCCATCTTGTAATTTCAGTACAGTCAGAACAACTAACAAGACTAAAAGAATATGTCACTGCCTTCCTTACAGCAGCTAGAAATTAACATAGTGAAATCACACAACTCACAATTTATTTCTCCTACACCCAAGTACCTGCAAAGTGGAGGAACAGAGCTATTTGCTTGTGTGTCATTTCATTAGTTTGGTGGCATTCAGTTGTTTTACTGACCTACAAGGGATTTTCCAAGTCTGCACAGGGTATATGCATTCTTATTTCCAACTGGTTTGTTCATTATGCAGGTAAGAGCAAATGGCTCATCCTCTAAGTGTGCAGACACTTTTCAGGCCTGCCTGATGCCTTAGAAGTTTACTTTCTGAGGTGCCTTGAGCAAGTCTTATGTGAAAAATCAGCATGAGCACAATTCTTGTGTGTTTTTTTCTAGTGCATTGTGGGTGAATGCCAGGGCTAGGACTGAGAAGAAATAGTTTCCTAAGTGGAAGCAGAAATGTAGTTGGTCTGTGCCTGGTTTTGTATGTTTGCACATATTTGGGAGAAGGAGAAAGAGGAACCCACTTGTTTTGCTCAGAACCCACTTGTTTGCTCGGTATCTTATTGGGGATACTGACAGGGTTTACAAGTTTGCATGTGTGATTTTTTTTAAATATAGCCCATTTTGGCAACTTTACCATAGTAAGAGGAGAATTCTTTTTTTTTTTTTTCTAGATGGAAACCACTCCATTTAGTATTCCTGTGATGATTTCATTTTAAGTGTTTTAGAATGTCACATCTGCTAAGAGACTATAAATTATGTAATTTATTTATAAATTATATAAATAAATTTTCCAGAATTAGAAAATACCTACCCATATTTTTTTATAACCATGTCAATTTGCAGAAGGAAAATGCTATTTTAACAGCACTAGATGCTTCTCAAAGTCATAAAGAGATGGCTTTCTGTTGTGGTTTAAGCCCAGCTAGCAACAAAGTACTATGCAGCCACTCACACACTCCTCTTTCCCCTCACACACTCCTCTCTCCCCTCATCATCAGGAGGAGAAGAACCGGAAGAAGGCAAAACCTGTTGATTGAGATAAAACAGTTGAATACTTAAAACTAATTAAAAAATAATAAAAATAATATCAATAACAATATTGATAATAATGATGGGGAATAACAAAAAAAGGGGGCATGAAAATTCAGAAAAGCACAAGTGATGTATAATGCAATTGCTCACCACCAGCTCACTGTTGCCTAGCCCTTCCTCAAGTTTGTACAGTGAGCATACCATGCTGTGGTATGGATTATCTCTTTGGCTTCAACTTCAGGTCAGCTATACTGGCAATGGTCCCTTACAGCTTCTTGTGCCCCTTTTGGAGGAAAAGTTGGAGAAGCAGCGCCATGAACACAACCTAGATCCTGATGACTTACTCTTGACTGACTCTACAGTGCTCATAAGTATAGAGAGATGGTGGGACAAAACCTCTACCCCTGGTTCCACCCTGCAGTCTTGCAGGAAGGCAGAATTGCATGGGGTGATGTGAATTTTCATGGCTATTATCCTCTACCAGAAATATGAAGGTCACTTTTCTCTGTGCCATCATCATCAACAGCTTCACACAGTTTAAACAAACATACCTTGCTAAACACCAACCTATGATGAAACTACTAAACATTTAACTAACTCAGGCATATGCAGTGCTCTTGCAGAACTTTTTTTTGATGTTATTTTCCAATCTATTTCATTTGTTGTGGCTGGTGACATTGTTGTTAATTTTACTGGCAAGCAAAATGGGAGGTGATGCCAATGACTTCACAAAATAATGACAGCAATCAAAATTTTACCAAGGTAGTGACTGGCCTCTCACCAAGTCCATACTAAATGTGAATAAATCTGTACCACTAAAAAGTTACAATCTCTAATCAGCATGCCTTATTGTTTGATCTGAAGCACAAATGGCAGTCAGCATGGTCAGGTGAGTTACATAACCTGCTCTGGCAACCATCCTAGGAGAAGCACAACTCTAACTTCAAACCCAGGCGGATGAAGCTCGTCTAGCCTTGTAAGGCCATCCATCTAAGAGAAGGACACTATAACCAAACCTATGACCTGGGGACTTTGATGTCACCATCCAAGCTCTCTAGGCCCTGGCAGATAAACCTCAGATGTAAAGGGTGTAACAAGTAACAAGTTCTGTGCACTCTGTGCCTCACCTGAAAAATCCACTGCGCAGGCCTGAAGGGTTTACTCACACTTGCAAAGCCCTGTAGCGACAGGCAAGGAATGGTAATAAGAGTGGGTAAAACCCTTCCCAAATCTTCATTCGTTAAGTCAAGCTATCATCATCATCAGATATAAGCGAATAGTACAAAACCTAGCAAAATGACCTATTTTGAATGCAGATTTCCAGTCTTGTATTCATAAGAGAGAAGAGATAATAACTTATCAACTATGATTCAGTGATTTTTTTTCTGTATGTTTATTAAGAGATCCATGTTTGCCCTCATAGAATTTTAAAGATAATTTGATAGATAGCTGTGCTTGTTAGACTGTCTGAGAAACAAGCCTTTTTTAAGACACTGGTATGCTTAAAAGCTAAATGTTCTGCTTTTTAAACAACTGACATGTCACACAAATTGCATTGTTCATCTAGTGGAGCTAAGTAATGCCCATCCATTAATAAGAAGATAGGAAAAATAAAGCATATGGCACTGCCATAAGACATATAATAAACAGAAGATCTCACCCTTACACATCCTTGTTGCTAACTTTGTTTTTAATATTTTGAGTACTTATTCTTAAAACATCTACATGGAAACTTAAAAGATGTGCAATACAAAGAGAAGAACAGTTGTTTTATAGTGCAACAAGGGACATTTTCTTGGGGTTCTGATTGTAATGGCATTACAATTACAAGAAATTGCAACTACAATTACAATTACAAGAAAAAGAGGTTAAAAAATCTATGATGATATGGTGGTTTAATCCCCAAAAAGTGAGATTATTTCCACACTTGAATTTACAGACAGGTGAGTTTTGAAAGGAAAAGGAAAAATTCATCCTTCCAATTTAACAATATATATATATTAAGGTTTAAAAATTTGTCTTCTAAAGACCAGCTCTGCTTGTCTTTATCGTATACATAATCCCACTGAAGCCAAGAGAGGTGCTCTTGTAAATGCGGGAAATCCTATATGGGTTTAACTTCATGCCTAATGCCAGCCCAGATGTTGCTCTGATTAAAGTCAGCAATAAAAACGCTGTTATTCTGAATGATGCAAGACAGTTGTGAAGTGTTGGTGAACCTTTCTCAATTCTGCTGGATTTCCACACATTGTAGATCAGGCCCTAAATTATCTAACTTCATCCTGGCCGCAAGTGTGAAGTTTTTCCCTGGGGAAAATCTCCACTGAAATCACAAATATCTCTGCTTGGGAAAGTATTGCAGAAACAGATGTTAGTGTTTGCCTTGAGGAATATCCAACATATTTAAGCAATCACAACATATAGTGAGATGGAAAGATAATACCAGAATAAAACAAATGCCTTTCTAAGTGCCTACTCATCATTATGTTTAGCTTATCTTATTTAAAAGGAAGCATTATATTTCTTGAAGATCATCACCTGTCATTAAAAGGGAATCTGTGACTGCACACAGTCTTTACATGACTTCAGGGAAAAAGGACACCTATGTGCATTCTCTTTTTTTCATATGTTTACAGTGAAGTAAAACTTAATTTTCTGTTCTTTTGTCCCTGATTTTTTTTTTCAAAGAAACTCAGTACCATAAAGCCAATTGCTAATAGATGGTAAATACATGTTAAAAAACAGGTTATATTTTTATAAATATAGTATAAGATTGCTGTCATAGTATGACTGTGACAAGCAAACTTTATTATATTTTGTACAATTAGTATCCTATTCATTTTTTTAATGAGATGAAAATTAAAATTTCTACATCTAATACCATGCGTTCATATTTGACAAGCTCTAGGAATTTGAGTGAATAAATATTCCCAATGGACTGCCAGAAAACACTTCCTTGAAGAGAGCCATAAAACATTTTTAAAGCATCCCTCTAAGCCACTACCTGAAATTTGAGGACAGTCAGTCAAAGGTCCCAGACTCACTCCCTTCACAGTCAACAAGCTTTTTTTCTGGACTTTATAGAGCTTTATCCAGTCTATGGTTATTACAGAGACAAAATGTGCAATTGTTCCATCAGATGATATATAGGAATTCAACAGAGATGCTGAAGGTAAAGTACATGTTTTCAACTTCTCTAGTGCTAGTTCAGATGAAGGGATAAACCCAGCAGCATTTTATTCTAAATATATAGAATGAAGGAACAGTGAATTAAATAAGCCCTAATATGGGTTGTATGCATCTGAAGCTTACGTATAAAATATACTTGATAAGATAAAAACTAGTTTTCCCCTATTTTTCTGCCTTTGAAATTCATAAATTCATAAGTGATTGAACAAAAAAAGGAGTGATCTTGATCATCTGAAAAGGTTAAACATTCTTGAAACATGTTAATGAAGCTATATATATAAACAAGACTTCATTTTCTTGTTCACTGTATTCTATAACAGCTATTTCACCTGTAATTTCTGAAGAACTGCTCACCCCTTTTGATTTATGGAAAATTATTTTTGTCATTGTTCTTAAAATACATCCTGTTACATTTCAAACTGGTTTAACTGAGTAAGAAACAATAGAAAATGCAAAATATATGTCCTTGCTGTACACTTAAATATTTCAGCAGAATGCAACATACGTAAATACTTTATTGGGTAAGTTTATTATTATACCATAGCCATTAAAGCACACAAGTCACTTCCAGTAAGAACAGAGAAGTATGAAAATACATTCTTTTTCTGATAAGGATTTTTGAACCAAACTGAGGATGTCTAAACCATTAGAATCTTCATCTAGAATCTATAGAAGTCAAGCAAAAAAGTTTTTTCAATTGTTTTCAGGCAGGCCTGTATGGTAGCAGACAATGGCTTGTTCAGTTCTGCAGAATCTGAGTTTTCTACAATATAGATGGAAAGCTGAAATAAAATATTTATATAAAATTGCATGGACAAATAATTTATATGAAAGTATGATACAAACTTATAATTAACAATGCAGGAGGGGATGGTAAGTGGAAAAATACTTTTGGGAATGGAAAAGTTCATAGGATAGAAGTTGGTGAATGTTTAGATGCTCTGATTACACTTCCTCATCTTTTCCATACACCATAGTGGTAATACCAGTAAGAACTTGGAAAAAAAAGGCATACTTTTTCTGGTTCTATTTTCTTACCTTATGAGATCTGATTTCTTTCTCAATTTATTGTCATCTTGGGATTGAATATTCTGGGACCTTTTTCACCTTTTCAGTATCTTATTCTGATGGTCAAAGTTTATCCTGTTCTTAGTTTTCCTCTTGCAGGGCACAACCATATCAGTATTAAATGGATGTTATAATATAACCTGAAATCACTGAATTTCCATGAATATGGTTACTGACTGGTGTTAGACAAAAACCTGTGCTAAAATGAAGTTGTCCTGTTTTAAAGTGGAATTAATGGAATGTAGTGTGGAAGCTAGATGGGTTTTTGTTGTGGGTTCAGCTTAAATCACAACAGTTTGGATACCAAACCATTTTATTCACAGAAATATCACAGAATCATAGAGTGGTTAAGGTTTGAAAGGACCTTAAGATCATCTAGTTCTAACCAACTGCTGTGATCAGGGACATCTCACACTAGGCCATGTCTCACAAGGCTCTGTCCAACCCAGCCTTGAACACTTGCAGGGATGGAGCATTTATCATTTCTTTGGGCAGCCTGTGCTACCTCACAGTAAAGAACATCTTCCTCATATCTAACCTGAATTTCTCCTATTTAAGTTTAAAACCATTACCTCTTGTCCTAACATTTCAGTACCTGATGAACATAGAATCATAGAATAGTTAGGGTTGGAAAGGACCTTAAGATCATCTAGTTCCAACTCCCCTGCCATGGTCAGGGACATCTCACACTAAATCATGTCACCCAAGGCTCTGTCCAACCTAGCCTTGAACACTGCCAGGGATGGAACATTCACAACTTACCTGGACAACCCATTCCAGTGTCTCACCACTCTTACAGTAAAGAACTTCCTCCTTATATCCAATCTAAGATATAAGATTCAGGTTAGATATAAGGAAGAAGATATATAAGAATATATAAGATATGAGTCAATCAGATTAGACATAAAAAAGAAGTTCTTAACCGTGATGGTGGTGAGGGTGAAGCATCCCTGCCCATGGCAGAGGGGATGGAATTAGATGATCTTAAGGTCCTTTGCAACCCTAACTGTTCAATGATTCTACAATTCTAAGAAGAGTCCCCCTCTGGCATCCTTGTAGGCCCCCTTCAGATATTGGAAGGCTGCCATAAGGTCTCCACGCAGCCTTCTCCAGACTGAGCAGACCTAATTTTCTCAACCTGTCTTTATACTAGAGGTGCTTCAGCACCCTGATCATCCTCGTGGCCCTCCACTGGACTTGCTCATAAAATATGCAATTTTATGAATTACACAACTTCCGCTTTTTTGTGGGAGAAAAAGTTTAATGCAGAAGAAAGTGACATTTCCAGCCACTACCATGCATTGCCTGTAGCTACAAGCATCCTTGTTTTCTCAGGCATCTCCAGAGGTCAAAGTGATCATCCCAAGTCCTGGTACAGTGCTGGGGGGTACTCTAGCTGTCTTCCAAAATGGTTGTAATTACAAAAGTGTACAGGCTGGATGGAAAACACCTGACTCTTGATTGTCTTTTTCTTACACTGGTAGCAAAAGAACAGCTCTCTGCTGCTGCTGCTCACAGTCTGTTCCTCTTGAAGAGTCTTCACACATTCCCAACTTTCTCAGTGATTGACAGGTTGTTTATGCTGAAGTTATTTCCTCATTGTTATAACTAGACTATCCTGGAGAGTTAGCATAAGATCATGCATATTGGACTTAATACTAACATTATTGTCAACTAAGCCATACTTCTGCTAATCATTACAGAAAGAAAGGGAGGAAAGGGTTCCCTTGGGAAATAATAATCTTTGTGGTGCAAGTATTTGGTCCTGATTCCATCACCTTATTTCTGTCTTTAAACCACATAGCTTCTGGTTCAGCTACTACATGTTACAGCACGAAAGCCTCCATATAGAAGAGAAATTCTTAAATGAACGGTGGAGTCTTAGTTGTAGTTCTCTCTTATAGTGGGTCTTAAACAGAATGAAA